>NW_015150783.1:794010-800179 GCF_000732505.1 Cyprinodon variegatus
TGTCTCTGTGTTGCCCTGTATCAGACTGGCGATCTGTCCAGGCTGTACCCCGCCTCTCTCCCATAAACCGCTGGAGATGGGCACCCACTGGGACCCTGACGAGAGAAGATGGATGGTTTTGCTCTAAGCCTTTTATTAGTTTTGCTCTGAACTTTGCCAGTTTTTTCTATTTGATCTCTCTTGCTTATTTCTCATGTTTTTTAAGTTGGAAATGTCTTTACCTTCTATAAATATCACTTTGGATTGTTGGATTTATCCCTTTACCTTTTTCCTTCCCTTGTTACCGTAGATCATTTCTCCCTCAAGCCAAAGTCTTCTTCATTTGTTTATCTGTTGCACCTTTCTTTCCTAACCTGTTCTACTGTTGGCTCCTGCTCTCCCTCTACTTTCATCTGGGCCATTTCTCAGTATACATCCAGTCCTGAGTTCTTTTACACGCCTCCTCGTCTGCAGCCGTTTTATCGGCCTGATTATGTCAGCTGTGATTTAACTTTAAAACCAAAATGTTGACTTAGCCAGAACACTTAAACAAATGAATTAATAAAATAAAAATGGCAAATGGCCTGTAATTAGTAGTCTAGTTTTCTAATAAAAAGCAGGGGGATGGTGGAATTGTTTTTATTTTTTTTGGAAGTATGCATAGCTTAAAATAATGTGGTCAATTAACATAAAGAATTATGCATGGTATGATTGTTCCATGTCAGGTTCGCTGGTCATTGACCTTGACACTTTACAGTAGAACTGCAATCAGTTCCTGGACTGGCATGTCTAGCACTGCCCCTACATAGTTAGCATGGCTAGCACTGCCCCTACATAGTTAGCATGGCTAGCACTGCCCCTACATAGTTAGCATGGCTAGCACTGCCCCTACATAGTTAGCATGGCTATCACTGCCCCTACATAGTTAGGGACTCATTTCCCACTGGGATTCTTAAAGTATTTCTGATTCTGAATTCAGGAAGGGGGATGATTTTTAAGCTTAGGGGGGGGTGGCATCTCCCTTCTTAAAATTCAGTAGGCCATGCAGGTAAACTGTCTTGCCCAAGGACACCTCAACACTGAAAGCTAGAGCCGGGGCTTGAACCGTCAACCCTTCGAATGCAAATCTAACGCCTACATCCGACGCCGCTGTCACTCCCAGTGATAAAAGTAGTTGATGGAACATCTTAAAGATGTGAGTAAATGCAGTTTGAGATCTGTGGTGGAGTCAGATGTAGATGTAAACGACTGAGTAACAAAATTATCATCAGAATGTTAAAGGTTTTTAACATGGAGTAACTGTTAATTTATGAGAGATTATAAGGGTCCAGCCTGTGTTTTCAGAAAACGTAGGACATATTCTATGGAATGACAAGTTAAAAATGAAACAATTCAAATGGTGAACGATTGGATATATATTTCACGTAAAAACTTCATAAAAAGAACATGACATCAGCAGTCTGACACGGCGGTGGCAGTGTGGTGGTCAGGGCATAATGGTTCTTCAGCGCCTGGATAAATTCCTGTAATGGATGGAAGCAGAAATTCTTCTCAACCAGAAACTGTTGAAGCAGAATCTGTCTTTTCTTGACATAGAGCATTTCGTCACACAGCAGGTCCTCTGCTGACAGGCCGAGACCTGGATTGGTCAAACCAAAATCTGGGTTTAATCCCGATGGAATCATAAATTTCTTCCATCGTATAGTTTTGGTTGATTGAAATGATGCTTTCATGCTTTGTTGGTATATCTTTTTATTTTTTTTCACCCTCAGTAAACTTCTGACACTTATCAGAAAAATGTGCTGAGACTCGGATCGAGGATGTTTTTCTGACCCATGACTCTTATGAATGGGGACCTGGACAAAAGGATGCGGATTAGCAAAGAGAGCCTGAAGGGAAAAAAAGAACAATGATTAAAAAAAATGCAAAGGAAACATCATTTTCTGCAAACCCACAGCGCTCCGTGCTGACTCAACACAAACTCGGATGAGAACAGAGAGAGAGGAGTCTTTCTTCTCCGTTAGTCTTCAATCAGCAAGAAGACAAGAAAAAAAACACACAATGTAAGATTTAAAAATGATTTACTGTCAGTTTCTCATCCATCTGCTGTTTCTGCTCTTTATCAAATAAGTCAGTCAATAAATGAATGCATATTAATGAAAGCCTTGTTTTTTACTGGTTTTAACCAGCACTGGAAAAAATGGAAGTCTATTTTTAATGTATTTTTTCTTTAAATTAGTGCATTTTATTCTTGAATTGAGGAGGTAAAAGAGACATCTTGCCAATGAAGACAATTTACATTTAAAATTAGAAAACACAATTGCATTGTCTTATTTCTAGTGCATATTATCTAATTATCTTATTTTAAGAGTAAAAATAGTCATTCCATTGGCAAACTATCTCATTTACCTGCTCAAAATAAGGATAGATACACATACACATACACATTTAAATTTTTTTTTTATTATTTCTAGATCATTTTTGCAGTGAGCTGATATGATTCCTCCACACTGAAGTCATTTCCAAGCAGCGTTCTCAGTGTTTTTCATTTATTTGTTTATTCTGTGATGTTCTCTGGAGTCCAGCTGACCCGGTCTATTCTTTAAAATGCTTCGTCATGTCATCGTTTCTTCTTCTGTATGCGACCCTTTCCTGGAGCTGAACGATGCTCCTCTGGTCCTCATGGTTTCCCATCGGTCTGCTGACCTGCTGGAACCAGCAGGGAGCCAATCACAGGTCAGATTCCTGGGTTTGCTGATCAGGCACTTCCTGGTACAGTATCTCTGCACGCTCGTGTTTACCCAGGAAGGAAGGAAGCTGGATTTAATGATGAGCAGCGCTGACGGACAGGAAGCAGAGGAAGTTGGATGAGATGAGAGGTGATGCTGTGTTCGATGCCTTTTATCCACAGACTGGTAACTTCTGTCGGGACTCACTGATATATTTATGCTGTTAAATGGTAATAAAAAAAAGTCCTTCTGGGCGAAGGATCGAATTATGGTGAGAATCTAAAAGAGATGGATGATTTCATCCACTGAGTTTTGTGAAAAGCTGCTTTCGGTACCAAACTGTTTCAGGAAGTTTTTAGTTAAACTCTGGTTTGGCTTTTCTCTGACTTTAACTAAGATGTAACCTTACTACAACATTTGTTTCATTGCTTTTAATCAACTGATTTTTGTCCCAATATATAAATATAAAATATAATTTTTGGCCTGTTTCATTTTAATTTAATTACAAAATGTATTTATTATAGTATTATGTCTCCTCTTTGGGATTCTTTTGAATTTTCTTTGATTAATTTATGAATTTTTTTTTTTTTGCCAAACCAAATGCATATATTGCCTCACAATATAGTAAAAAAATAAAATAAAAAATCAACTAATAATAGTTGCATTTTTCTAACTATACGATTTATGGGTTAATTTCTGCATCATCTGGATTGTCTTTAACAATTTAAGTCTAAATCATCAAATAATCATCAAAACATATAAAACATTTTGAAACTAGAGTTGTCATTATGCTTAAAAATCATTAGTTTTACTGGAAAAATTTGTTTCATTGCTTTTAATCAATTGATTTTTGTCCCAATATATAAATATAAAATATCATTTTTGGCCTGTTTCATTTTAATTTAATTACAAAATGTATTTAATTTAGTATTATTTCTCCTCCTTGAGATTTTTTTTTATTTTCTTTGATTCATTTATGATTTTTTTTTTTTTTTTGCCAAACCAAATGCATATATTGCCTTATAATAAAATAAAAAAAAAATCAACTAATAATAGTTGCATTTTTCTATCTATATGATTTATGGGTTAATTTCTGCATCATCTGGATTGTCTTTAACAATTTAAGTCTAAATCATCAAATAATCATCAAAACATAAAACATTCTGAAACTAGAGTTGTCAATATGCTTAAAAATAGAACAAATCACTTAAAAATAGTTCAAATTAGAAGTTATTCATATTGTTTTTGACACATTAGGCATTTCTGTACATTTATAACCAGTGTCTGATTTTCTCAATCAGGTTTTATAAGAACAACAATCTCACACTGATGATGTAGACGTCTCAGAAATTTACGTTTCAAAACTGTAAAATACAGTTTAATGCAATATTTGATGTTTCCTCTGATTATTGATTCGTCCTGTAAAAACTCATTAAGGGAAACGCCTTTATAGCTTTTGACGGACAAACGTTTAATTACATCGGTTAGTGGAAAACCTTAATTAAATGTCAAAAAAGACATTTAACATCAAACAGTTGAGATGTGTTGCTAAATAATTATAGATCAACACTGAAATATCAGCTATTCTTTTGGTTTTATGTCTTAATATTATTTTACCATTGCTTAGATATAGTAAACGCAGCACGCCCTACCTGGTGTTTCATATATTATAAATATTTAGACCAATTCAATCACATCTTCCTCAAATAAAAACATGTTTTTTACTTAAATAAGTTTTAATTATAAGTGTCTTTTTCTTTTGGTTGCCTTTTTATTTATTTATACATCCAATATCTTCATTGCGAGCAAAGTGGAAGCAGAATTAAATTCCTTGTTTGATAAATTTGGTGATTAAAGCTGGAAGATATGTTGGTTTGAGGAGATCTTTTTTTCTGTCGTTTCTGTTGAGCAGCATTCATTTTTTTGGTGAAGTTAGAAATTATCTTTATCATCCATCAAATACATGTTAAAATACCAAGTTGTTAGATAATAATTAGGTGTAAACTCTGCAGCTGATTTATGTAACTGTTTTATGGTCAGATTCAGACATAGATGCTGAAAATAGGCCATTTTTATGACATTTTATTAGTGGATTTGAATTCAACTAAAGATCATTAAACTAATCCTCTCACTGTAAGGATAAAATGTATTTATGCAAATTAATATTGTCTGTAGCAGTCAATGGGAAAGTACTTCCTGTAAGTTATTATTATACACTGCAAAAAACATCTAGAAATAAGTAAAATAATGTCTTAAATTAAGTGTATTTACCCTTAACTTGAGCAGGTAAATAAGATATTCTGCCAATGGAGTATTTTTACTCTAAAAATAATTAGATAATATACACTTGAAATAAGACAATGCAATTGTTTTTTTCTTATTTTAAATGTAAATTGTCTTGTTCCATTGGCAGAGTGTCTCACTTACCCCCTCAATTCAAGAAAAAACGCACTTAATTTGAGCAAAAATGACTTATTTAGATTTCCATTTTTTGCAGTGTAAGTCTGTTATATGGACCTGCGCTTTAAAGTCGATCACCTCTGGAGTCCTTATTAACCAAAGCACATCGTATTGTTCTAAAAATATACTTTTAATGTAGTCAAATTGGTTAAAGATATTAGATTTGTTTTGAATATATAGAAATAAAAGAAAATGTTAAATCCATAAATACCTAATTTCACTAGATTGTTTAACTTTAAAGTCAGGATGTTAAATTCCACCAATAAAATCCATGAATGATAAAGAATCTGGTAGATTTAACTTCTCTTACTTCTTTTACATTTGTCCAAACTTAAGTCCACAGCGCTGGATTTAAGTGAAAAACTTAATTTAATTTTTCAACTTAATTTTCTTTACAGAGATCATTATGTTGAGTAAACATATTACATTTTTTTGCAGCATTTAAAGAACAGAGTTTAGTGAAACCAGTTAATATCACTTGGTTTAGTAGATTCATTCTTCACAGTGTACTGCAAAAACAATCTAGAAATAAGTAAAGATGACTTAAATGAAGTGTATTTACCCTTAATTTGAGTAGGTAAGTTAGAGGATTTGCCAATGGAATCAGTATTTTTACTCTTAAAATAAGATAGATAAAATGCACTTGAAATAAGACAAAGCAATGGTTTTTTTCTTATTTTAAATGTAAAGTGTCTTGTTCCATTTGCAAAGTGTCTCACTTACCTCCTTAATTCAAGAAAAAATGCACTGATTTTAAGAAAAAATGACTTAAGATTTACATACTTCTCCATTTTAAGCTATAAGGTATAAATTGTAACGTTTGGTTTGTCTCAGAGGTCAGATTAGTTGCAGCGGAAATCCCTTTGTCAGGATAAGTTATAATCTTCATTGTGTGATTCACAAGGTTAGGAGGACAGATAAAGTTCAGGCCTGTAGAGACATGATGATAACTCTGGTTTGATAGAAACAGAACATTATGTTTATAATAGTAGCATTAAGAA
>NW_015150783.1:801742-804380 GCF_000732505.1 Cyprinodon variegatus
CTGACCAGACTTTTCCTTTAAAGTTCTTATTTCTCCACAGCGATCCCAGCTCTGATGTTCGACTTTCATTTCTGGCTCAAACCTGCTGACTCTTAAAGGAAAAAAAAAAAAAAGTCTTTTAAAGACGGTTTCAGTTTCACTTTAATTTAGTGGCGTTCTCCTTTAGTCCATCAGCAAACCGACCGGTTCTCCATTCAGTCACTAAAGGACAGAAATGTACAAAAACATAAAAGAAAACACTGACATTGTGTAGATATATAAAAAATAACACTATGTTAACAGTAATTATAATATATATATAGGAGTTCATGATGGAAACTTTTTCAGAAACCTTAATTTTACAACAAATTCCAGCTTCAGGAAAACATCCCGTCAGTCATAAAGCAAAATAAACCCATTAAATTAATAATAATAATAAAAAGCTTTAACATACAGTGCATTAATACTGCTCCTTCTGTTATAATGTGCAAGGAATAAAATGTTTAGATTGTGCCAAGCAACTCTGTGTGAGTCTGTGTGCGAATGCAGAACCTGTTTCTGCAGCAGAACCGAACCCAAAAACATCCATAGAAACAAAAATCAAAGCAACTTTTGGTTTTAAAGCGTTTTTGAGAGAAAATCAAGCAGCTTTGGAGTCACCAAGGAATGTTTTTTCTTCCCCACCAGCTTGCGCCTGGGGTTTGTGCAGAGCTCAGTTCTTTAAAGGTTATGTAAGGTTAATCTCCCTGTGGACATGCTGCAGCGCCCCCTGTAGCGCAACACCAGTTTATTTTTCTTTTTTAAAAACTTTCCGTTCTGAATCCGCCATGCTTTCCAGCTGCAGATATTTGTGCGAAGGCCTTAAAATGCCTTGAATCAAATCAGTGCGTCCTGCTCCCTCATCAGCCAATCAGCCGGTGAGCTCCACAGGAAGCTCCCGGCTGCACAGCGCCTCCCACTGACGGGCGAGGAGCGAGATCAGCCTCTCTCTGCTGTCGGCTCCGGGTACGAAGACGCACCACTGCACCTCCCCCTCGGCCCCACGGCTGGCCGCGCCCCCTGTGGGCGGAGCCTCTTCTCCTGTGGCAGCAAAGTGGTCCATGGTGAGGTGGCAGAGCAGGTCGGGGCCCGGCAGGTCATCGAAGACCAGGGTCAGAGCCTGAGGGTAGGTCTGGTATCCCAGTAAGACCCGGTCCAGATCCCGGATCCGCCGCGCCTCACAGAGCTGGTAGCGCTCCCTGCAGCGGGAGAAGATGGAGGCAGAGAGCAAACATGACGCTTGGACTAATGTTTACCACATAAAAACCAGGAATAACATTTTTAGCACAGACAAGTCGAAAACTGAATTATTTTGATATCAGAGCAGCTTAGACCCATTTATGCTGCACCAGCCATTTATTTATTATTACTAATATTCATTAGTAATAATAAACTAATATTCATGGCAGCACACACGACCTGGTTTCTGAGTATAAATCATCCTGTAGTGTTCGTGTTCAGCTGCCAGCTGCCTGAAGGACGCGTGGTTAACGCTTTTATAGAGATTTCCTCATATAAAAGCTTAAATAAAGTGATAAAACTGTTTAAAAACACCGTTTCTGCTGCTCATTAAGATTTAGTGCTTTGGTCTGATTTCTTTTCTTCTTTTTTTTTTTAGATTTCTTTCAATTGTCTACAACATTTATAAGTTACAAAAATCCTCTTTCTGAATGTGAAAAGCAGCATTTTTTATTTTTTTTTGCTTTATCTCTTACTTTTTTTTGTAATATTATAAATATACACTTGTTTACACATATACATATAACTACAAAGACATATATATACACACATATACAACTATATCTATACATACACACATACCTACACACATCCACATTTATCCAAGGGGGGGGTGGGGGGGTACTGAGTTTGCCATAATACATGAGGTGGTCTGATTTCAATGACATTTTGTAATCAGAGGTTATGCTGAAATGGCCGCTCCACTGAGCCTGGTTCTGCTGGAGGCTTCTTCCTGTTCAAAGGAAGTTTTTCCTCTCCACTGTCGCTACAAGCATGCTTAGTGTGAGGGATTGCTGTCGAGTTAAAGCAATCAACTGGTTTTCCTTAGATACACTGGAAAAATGATCTAAAAATAAGTAAAAAGGTCTTTAATTAAGTGTATTTACCCTTAATTTGAGCAGGTAAATGAGATACTTTGCCAACGGAATGAATATTTTTACTCTTAAAATAAGATATTTAAATAAAATGCACTTGAAATAAGACAATTATCATTGTGTTTTCTCATTTTAATCTTAAATTGTCTTGTTCCATTGGCAAAATGTCTCTTTTATCTCGTCAATTCAAGAACAAATGCACTTATTTTAAGAAAAAATTACTTATCTAGATTTAGATTTTTTTCCAGTGTAGAAAACTGAATCAATCTGACTGGATGATCTGGTGAACTGGAAAGTGCCCTGAGATGACATGATGTGAATTGGATATAGAAATAAACTGAATTTAATTGAAATATTTTGGCCGATAAGTAATATTTACAAAAGGCAGCAATCCGGCCCTTAACCTGCTTTCTTTGTCCTGCTTCCGAAAGGAAACGTAATTAAAGGTGTTGCTGTAAACCTTTTAACCCTTTAAAGCCCGATCCAAGAATAAAACAAAACAGAAA
>NW_015150783.1:806045-810841 GCF_000732505.1 Cyprinodon variegatus
GGATGGAAGAGAAACGTCTTCAAACTTGGAAACAAAGTCCAGCAGATTGTTTCTCCACCATCGCTTTACCTCTACTTTGTTGTTCTCAGTTTGTTTTTAAATGCATCATAAACCTCCTCCTCCCAAACCCCCCCCCGTCATCCATCCAGCATCATCTATGCCTCTCCCTCCTCATCCCTGCACCATTTTGTCTTTTTTTTAAACAAAGAAAAGTGTGAATTGTAGTTTTGTATCTACCACAGTTACCTTTGTGATATATTCCACAATTACAAAAAGAAAAACTAAATCAAAAGGAGGTAGCAGGTATTTCCTTCCAGATTTTCTTACTTTAGAACAACAGTATTACTACAGCTGAGTTAACCCTTCTTTTAGGAGAAGCTGCTTTGATTGATCCAGCTGTAGTTATATTGCTGAACTGGATGTAAAGAAATCTGGAAGAAAGTAAAATCTGAACATCCAGATCCAATGTTTAGGACGATCCCCACTGGATTATTTTTAGAATTGTTCCTAAATATTTTCCCCCCACTTTCCATACATGAAAATACATTTTCTTACTTTATTTATGATTTTGGATTTATTACAGAGCATCTGAGAATCCAAACTGTTGAAATTCCAGTAAAAAAAAAAAAGGCTTTATCACCTGAAAGACCAGCAGGTAGAGCAGGATGCTGCAGGAGCTGGAGGATGAAGAGGCCGTGCTGGCTGAAGTCTTCCTCTCAGCCACGATGAAGGTCAGGTCTCCCATCTCCTCCTCGCTGGGATAAATGAACTTCACCTTGCTGCTGTGGATCAGCTCGTAGTTCTGCATCTTACCTGCAGGGAGAGGTACGCTCCGTTTTCCACACCCTAATCACCTGGTGTCTGAGGCTGTGAATGAGTTTTCCTACCCGCGTTTGTGTCGGTGAACTGGGAGTAGAAGTCCTGATCCGAAGGCTCCGGTGGAGGGAGCTGCTGCTGCAGGCTGAGAGCAGACATCAGCTCCTGCAGGAAGACGCTCGTCCCGTAGCTGTCCCTGCTGAGGCAGCAGACGATCTGGTCGGCCGAGCGTCCTGCCAGGACACACACAGTTAAAGCTGTGGGAAGTCTGAGGGGACGGGATGGGCGGGCGAGTCCCGGTCCACTCACCTACAACTCTGAAGTACTGGTCAAACAGTCCAACGTTGACAGCCTGCAGCTCAGAGAGTCTGATGCTCAGGCAGCAGCAGAGATTTGTCTCCGGGTCTCCAGAGATGGATGAGTCCATCGCTGGCAGACAGAGACAAAACCATGAGACACTTTGGACACAATAGATCAGGATTAAATCCCTAGAATGAACTGATCCGCAGTATCCACGGTGGCAAAGGGATGAACAGCATGAAAATACGCGATTACTCAGCTGATTCAAAAGCTATGAAAATACTCATTTTATGAAAATACAAACTTGGATGAACATAAACACACAAACATGCTTTAAATGAGTAAAGCTGTTATCACTAAAAAACGTAAACGCTGCAACAACCTGCTAGAAAATACAGAAATGATGCTTATGATGATGATGCTAAGAAAAAATGCTACAAGAAGATGAAAAGTGTCAGTTATGGAAAGCTGCAAACCAGCACTACATGCTGGAAAAGCTC
Organism: Cyprinodon variegatus; assembly: GCF_000732505.1. Taxonomy (NCBI): domain Eukaryota; kingdom Metazoa; phylum Chordata; class Actinopteri; order Cyprinodontiformes; family Cyprinodontidae; genus Cyprinodon; species Cyprinodon variegatus. The sequence goes on from NW_015150783.1 coordinate 807,662, forward strand.
CAGACCACTAGGGGGAGATGATCATTATAGGACCAGAACATCACTGTTACTCTGCGTTACACCTAAGGACCAAATCTGTATCAAAAAACTTAAAATAGGAAGCCGTCCAGAGGAAATTTGGAGGTAGGAATAAATTTAAGTTTCTTTGTTTAAAGGAAAAGTTCGGTCATATTCAGAATTCAAACTTCTGAAAGTTCTTTAAATATGAAATTATTCCATCCTGTTCAATAAATGATCAGTGTTTTTAATTCAGAGTAATTTTCATGTGAATGTGCTTTACTGGAGGCATCCATGTTTGTCAAAGAACACTACTGCCACCTACTGGTTAGTGACGTCACGGTGCGGTATCGGCTGTTGATCAAGTCCCAGTGCTGTATCTGGTGTTTGTCACAACGCGCTATTATCCAAGTCATCTTGAAAACATTCTTCTTCCAAATGTTGGCTACATATTACGGGTTTTTTCTCTGGCCAGAAGTTCGATGGCAAATCCTCCCTCTTCAAGTTGGCGATCCAACGACCAACCCGTCCGTGGAGGATCAGGAATCAGAAAGGTGGAATAACTCTTTCTTTTTTCACTTTTACCCGATGTATTCCAGCATCCAGCTGCCATGCACGTGGGCATTGTCAGTTTCACTATAGCTCTGGTGAATTTCAATGGTGAAGTCCTCTGGAAATCTTCAATAATTGTTGTTGATTGCAGATGTGTCTAGTAGCTCCCATTGATTTAGCTTGTAAAGCGGGGAGAATGGCGCTAGGCTTACCGCACCGTGACGTCACTGCTGGAAGATGGCAGGAGGGAGGGGCTACTATATTTGGGCAAAAATGGCCGCTCCCAGACTCAGTGATCGTGACGAAAATCATTGTTTTTATTTACTTTTTTGTTAATTAATGCTAAATTCATTAAATCACCACGAACATATTAGTTTTAGGTATAAATAATGATCCATTAATTATTTCTTGCTGAACGGACTTTTCCTTTTAAACGGATAAGGACATTTAAACCGAGGCATAAAGTAAGTCGGTGGCCGCCATGATGAATGCTGTCCGAATAGTGCTGGCAGTTAGGAAGGAGCTAGGACCAGGATGCTTTCCATCCCTAATGCAGTTAGCATAGGGACCTCCCGACGTTTCTAACCTCCACTAGGAGCTTTATGGTTTCCCACAATCCTTTGCATGACAGACCATGTAGGCACGGCCCACCTCACAGAGTTGAATAGAAAAACATAATTTTTATTAAGGCTGTCCTAGTGTAACCAGCATCATTCATGCGCGTGTCCATCCTGTAATGACGTCCGTAAGGATTCAGCACAGCAGTCTGAGGCTTCTTCCCAGCGGTGGATAGTGTTCTTACTGTTGACCCATTGAAAGATGAAGGATAGGAGCTAGGACCAGGAGCTACAATTTGAGGTAATCAGATCAAACCCTTGATTCCAGTTTATGCCTTTACTGGGAGGGTCCGGTTCCACATCAGTTGATGATCAGCTCCCTCTAGTGGTCCTTCCATTTTGAGTAGCTAGTTTGCAGCTTTTATAACCAGCAACTGTTTCTGCTACTTGCAGCATTTTCCCTCTGAACGCGTTTCATGTTTCTGCGTTAGCATCATTGATGTAGCTGCAGAATGTCGCCTGTTTTTTTTGCATGTTTCCACTTTGTTTTCCACTTTCTGTAAATGCTGCTTTTCTCATTGGCAGCATTTTCTCTCTGTTTGCTAATCTCCTTCTTGAGTTTGTAGAACCTTTAAATTTCCTGTGAAATAATTTAATTAATCAGTGTTTGCAGCCCTTGGCCACCGTAAGAACCTGAGAACATTCCTGGACTGCAGGAACTCTGGTTTAGACAGAACCAGTTTGTTTCTTGTCCCACCTGAGTGGTTCCCCAGAGCGGTGGCAGAGTCCTCCAGCAGGAAGTAGATGGCGTCCGTAGAGAGTAGCAGACAGCAGGTCAGCTCGGTTTCTGGAGCCTTATAGAGAACCACAGAGAGCCACAGGACGTGTCTCAGGTCCTCCCCCCTGGACTGATGATGGAGGAGAGAATCACAGGATATTACAGGGTTCTCTAGTCTCTTTTCTCCTTTTTCATTTAGTATATATGTGATGTCACATTTATAAGGAAGCGTATTGAATCACCAAAGGAAAAAAAAAACCTGACAGCTCATCTCATAATAACAAGATCAGTATCTCGTAATTATGAAATCCTGATCTTAATTTTTCCTTCTTATATCAATTTTCTATTTATATAAGAAGGATTATTTTCCTCACTGTATTAAAGTCTCTAATTAGAGGTTTGATGTTTCTGTGTTTTTTAGTTATTAAGGCAGATCTTAGAAAAGTCTCACCAGAGCTATATATCTGCTGAAGTAGGTGGGCAGCTGCTGTCCTGTGAGTCCGGCCAGGAGCTTCAGTCCAGGTGAGAGACCTGGAACCAGGTGGGGAGACGGCTGGTTGTCCTCAGTTTGGAGTTTGAACGGGTCCCAACTACAGAGAGAGATTAGAATGATTCAGCCAAAGTTTAGAATATCAGGTTAGAAACTGGTCTGTTTCTAAGGTCCAGGCATGATATCAGAAATAAAGGACTTAGACAGGCTTTATTGTTATTTTGTAAGTGTATACAAAAAGAAATTTTGTCCAGTACAGCTCTAAAGACATTTCCATTTTTAAAGTGCAGCAGTGATAAAATGTAAACACTGTGAAAAAATGTAAACATAAGACTGAGATAGGATTTAGTTTCAAACATTCATCACTTTTTTACCCCTTTATTCTTATCTACAGCTACCTACGGAAGAGGATTAGGGTCACTGGGGAAAAAAATAAAATTAACAGATTTTTAAATTTTATTTTAAAGTCAGAATTCTGACTTTGACTTTCATCTCAGAATTCTGACTTTTTTCCCCCATACTGTACTGAAATAAAATTAAACAAATCAGTTAACTTTTTTTTTTTCCAGTGGCACTAATCCTCTTCCGTAGCTACCACATTATACGTGTCAGGTTAAATAATACTACTTATACTTCAGCGATCCGTTGGTTGAGCCATTCTTTTTACATCTCTTTGCAGAAGCAGACAGAAGACATTTTATCATCGTCTCCCTTTTATCTCCTCTTTCTTTCGTCTTTTTCTCCCTTTTCTTATAAAGCTTCTTATATGCATAAATCAAGCGGAACTCTATGGCGATAGCCGTACT
>NW_015150783.1:811499-815043 GCF_000732505.1 Cyprinodon variegatus
CTTGGCTGGAGACAATTTTGGTTACATTTACACTTGATCATATTTTCCAGACAAAAAGTTAATGGTGCATCTCCCAAATGTCCCGGCCGCAACAACAACGCTTTATTGGTTCCGCTATCGGGACGGAACCAATAATGGCGAGCCGTTATTATTTTTATTAATAAAAAAAAAATATGTTTTCAATTTTATGTTTTATTTAAATTACAAAAATAAATCGTAATAAAAATAATCCTATTTATGATGTTTTAAAAATTAAGACCTACGAAAGACTGATTTAAGACATTTTAATACCAATTAAGGCCTTGGTTTTATTTTAAAGAATTCAATGCCTTTTAAGACTTTTTAAAGGACCCAAGTGAACCCTGAAAAAAGAATCTGCTGGACCTTTCCTCGCTGGGATGAAATGTCTTTAATGGAGGGAAGAGGAGCCCCCATGATCCTCTCTGCTGTTCTCACCTTCTTCCAGTCTGAGGCGCTGCAGCCTCCACACCACACAGTGAGACAGCTGGTCAGAACGCTCTCTATGGTGCTTCTTCCTCAGGAAGTTCATGCTCTATATCTAAAGCTGTCTAAAACCCCCTGCTGAGCTCTGAATGACAGAATATCTTAAAAAGCTCAAACTCTTTGAAGAGAAGGTTACTTTAATCTCTGACTCCGCAGGAACCGGATCAGTACAGCAGGTATGTAAACACCTTGCTGTTCACGAGGAAACTGCAGATGCAGCTGTGACGGCATCTAGCTTAGTTCCTTCAGTGTCATTATATCTGCTATCAGTCTGTTGGGGAGAGTGTGATCTGTTCTGCCATGATAATAAAACTCAACAAAAGGAGGCCTGTCAGAACAGCATGCGCTGTCAGATCAGCATACACTGATTTTTATCTAACCTAAATGAGTCACAACATAAACCACAGCCAATGATTTTTAATAAGAAACAAAATGTAACGTCATTTAAATTCCTGTATGGACATTCCTTCATTCCTTCAGGACCTGTTGCTGCGCCTCGATGCGCGTCAACCATTGACTCTGCATGTAAGCTAGCTGCTTCTGCTGAATCTGTAATGTGCGGTCGGAACGTAGCGTTAGAGGTTTCAGGAACATGGCCATAGAGCTCCTGAGTTTGGCCTCCCTGGTTCAGATGGTCTGATGAAGAGAAGCAGCCATTACCTGCTGGAGCTGTGAAGCTTCCTGTTGCTGAGGCAGCAGCAGGAATCCTTGGATCTGCAGCAGCCTGGAAACACAATAAGCAGTCAGACGAGACAACCTGATGAGCTGTGATGACCAAACAGCCGCCTGGTCCCCACCTGGTCCACCGCCGGCCGGACAGGGCCCACACGGCCGGGGCAGGGCCACCATCTTCAGCCCCTCCAGAGAAGCCCTTCTTTGGCTCAGCTCCCCCAGGAAGGAGCTCCTGTCTTGGGCCAGAGGGAAGAGCAGCAGCAGCTCCTGACCAGCAACCAGCAGATCCACTGAATGCCGACTCCTGAAGGAGACATTAAGGTTAAACCCAGACAGAACTGACAGAAAACAACCATGAGGACAGATTTCAGGTCTGCACCTTTGGTCGTGCCGTGGGTCAGGACAGGAGACGCGGCTGGTTCCATCTCCCAGCTGAGCATCTCTCTCTTTGGGGTGAAGAAGCACCGAGCCGAGGGACACACGCACAAGCCCGCACCAGGAGGAGGAAGAGGACTGGTGGGGTTTAGGACTCTCTATTTTAGACACTTCTCTGAAATCCATCCTGAGCACCCAGAGGTGTCTGTGTGTGACGAAGAGGAGCGAGAGGAGGCTGGGATCATCTGACAAGAGGTGGAGAGCGTCTGAGGAAGAGGAGGAAGAGGAGCAAAGGATGTGGGCGGGATATCCTCCCCGAGCTCCCCGACTCTCCTCCACCTCCCAAGAGCTGATAAGAGAAGGAGGAAGGAGCTGAGGAGCGTCGAGGGGCTCCGGGAGGTTCTGAGCGTCCTGGAAGAAACCAGAACAACAGAGAAACCTGAGGATGATCACAGCTTCATGTCTGCAGGTCAGTTATTTCTGATCCCACTTTCAAGGTGAGCCACTGTGTGGCTGTCTGACCTGGAGCAGCGCACAAAGCTCGGTTCTGGTCCGCCGGACCTCTTCGGCCTCAGAGAAGATGAACCAGCGGCTCTGACCCGCTTTCATTCCAAAGGAGAGACAGGAGTCAGGGAGCTCAGCCTGGGAGGTCAGCTGGACCTGGGAGTACGGCGTCAGGAGGTCCACCTGAAGGCCCGCCAGGACCTGGTCCACAGGTGGGTTCTGCTGCTGGTCTGAGAACAGGTTCAGAATGATACTAAGCTGAAACATTTAAACAGGAGCTCATCGAAATGTGTTTTCTTTTTTTTTTTTCAGCCAGATTATAAACTTTCTACGTGGTACATCATTTAGAAAGTCTGAGTGATTTTCTTAGTGGAGTGCACTGGAAGGCCACCAGGGGGAGCTGGAGAGAGGCACTCAGAAAAAACATGAAAAAATATACAAAAAAGGCTCTATTTAGTAGCTTTAGCAATAGCTCTGTTGTATTGCCAGCAGATGGCGTCAATTTACGGTGCCGAAATTCTATTTAGGCTCAAAACGGATCTAAATAACATCAGGATGGAAACTTGGTGTATATATGGTTATTTTATTAGGATTAAATAGTTTTTGGTCTTTTTATGCACCTAAAACGCTACTATGCACCTTTGAGAGAAAATTCTTACTCTTCTAACAAAGAGGATATTTTTGCAGCTTGAAGCTGGATGTTTACCTCTCTCCTGATTGGCCGACAGGGAGTCATGTGACCAGCGGAGCAGCCCGAACAGCCGGTCTGTCAGCACCAGACACGCCTCCCTCTGCTCCACCTCTCCACTGACCAGAACACAACAGCACCATAGAACTCTTTGGATCTGAAGCTCCGCCCTCTCCTCACAGGGCTCCTCAAGTCGGCCGCCAGGCTCCTCCCCCTCTGCAACCGGAGCAGGGGGAGAGGAGCACAGTAGCTCCTCTCCAGAATCATCCAGACCCATCTCAAAGTAGCCGTCCCTGGAGCTCGGACTGTGGGAGAAAAAACTTATTAGCAGCGACTCTATTAGCCGTTTGTCAGGGAAATGAGAAAAACAAAATATTTGGTCATTAATTCTTCTTAAAATGCATTTTTAGCAGAATTAATGTTTATATATCTTATGATTGACATTTCATGTTTGATGGAACGCAAGTCGTGATCTTCATTTTAGAAGAAAATTCACCTTAATCTCAATATTTTTTCTTTTGATGCTCCTCAGAGACGGACGGCAGCTAGCTAAGAAGCTAAAACCTGCTGCAGCTCATCTTTACCGTTAGAGTTGAATGTTTCTGCACCTCTTGACTGATCAAATAAATACATTTAAAAGCAGATTCTTGTTTCTTTTTTAAACTTGTTTTTGGAACTACTGGACTTTTTTAGAAAGTAGGCTAACAGGAAATGGGGCTGAGAGAGGAAGACGTGCCGCACAGATCAGCGAGTTGGGAATCAAACTTGATTCTTTCTGCCAGTAAAACTAAGAACTACTCC
>NW_015150783.1:817634-822696 GCF_000732505.1 Cyprinodon variegatus
CCTAAAAATTATATGAACTTTTAATAAGTGAGAAGAAATGCTGCTCTGAGCAAAGACTGTATCTCTGCTGCTTTATGCAGCAGAAATTTCCACAAGAACTTTAACTAAAAGATAAATAATTAAGAAGGGAGAGCGGATCAGTCACCTGCGACTGCCGACATCGGTACCCTCCACATGAGACTGATGGTCTCTGGGATCAGACCTCTGCTCCTCTTCCTCCACTCCTCCTTCTCCTCTCCTTGTCTTCTGCTCCCTGGAGGCCAAACTGAGCCACTGCGACAGCCGATGAATGAAGTCCAAGTTAGAGGACAGCGAGGAGAGAGGAGATGGAAGGAGAGGACACCAGGTGGCGCTGCAGGAGGAACAGCTTACGTCCTGGTGACTGGAGAAGGAAGCGGAGCAGATACAGCTGGAAGACAAGAAGAGTTTTTACAGTTGTGGGTAAAATCAGGCCCATGTTTATATTCCTCATCCTGCTACACAGGAGTTTATTTTATTTATTAAATAAAATCCTGTGAAAAATGTCACAATGTCTCTTAAACCTCCTAATTTTCAGACATCCTTTAAAACATCAGCTCTCGTACTGACCAGATGGCTGCAGATGAAGACGTTGTGTTGGTTGTTGCGGCTCCACAGAGCGGTTGTTGAGACGGAATGAATGCAGAAAGTTTTACCTGCATAGATTAAAAAATTATAATTATTATAATAAATGAAAACAGGAATGGGAAATTTGATTAATTACCGTAAATTCCGGACTATAAAGTGCACCTGATTACAAGCCGCACGCTCTAATTTTAGAAAGAAAATAAAATTTGTACTTTTATAAGCCGCACCGGATCTTAAGCCGCAGATTTCCCCGTTCTATGAGATATTTACAAATAAAGATATTACAAGTGAGCATTTTTTTAACGTTTGATAAAACAAACAAATACGGTACATATTATGGATGCTTTTGTTTTTTTCAAACTACCTGTAACACATCTAAATATACGTATGTGTCGGTAAGACGCAAATAACGCTGCATATGCCGGTACTTTTAATTGAACAATGCACAGAACATTGCAGCCGACCAGGAAAAGTCATCAATCGCTCTCTTCTTCCTCCTGCGCACTAAAACCCTCAAAGTCCTCTTCCTCGGTGTCTGAATGGAACAGCTTCAGGATGCCGTCGCTGACTTCAGTCTCATCCTTGTCGCTCTCGCGGTCCTCTTCATCCCGCAGCAGCCCAGCCTTCTGAAACCCGCCGGTGATGCGGGATGTTTTCACACGGCTCCACGCATTGATAAAAAAAAACATGTATTAGCCGCACCGTATTATAGGCCGCAGTGTTCAAACAGCAGGAAAAAAGTAGCGGCTTATAGTCCGGAATTTACGGTATACTTTTTTGCGCTCATGGTCTATTGTATAGCGGAAATAATGAAATAACGTCTGCTCTAAACACCTCAGATCTGGGCTCCTTGATGGACGCCAGAACTACACAATGTAGATTCCATAACTACAGGACCAGGGACTACAAAAGGAGTGATATTTAAAGGAAAAGTCCAGTCATATTCAGAATTCAAACATCTAGAAGCACTTTAAAAAGGAAATTAATCAATAAATAATCAGTGCTTTTAATTCAGAGTAATTTTCATTTGAATGTACTTTACTGGAGGCATCCATGTTTGTCAGAGACATGCGGCAAAGGACCACGGGTCAGAATCAAACCCACTTTGAGGACTCCACACATAGGTGCACTACCAACCGATATGGATCATTCTTAAGCTGTCCTCAACCTAAAAAAGTTGGTGTAAAAACAAAACGGATTCCATGTTTTTACTGGCTGTCCAGCATGGTGTGACCTGCATGCTACCCAAAGCCCAGCTGGGATCTGATGATAGATTCTCCGGACGTCTCCTCCCTCTGCAGGCAGCCAACCACCAACACAGCTGATTTCAGAGACTCAAAGTGAAACTTTCTTTTGTTCCTCTTCCCTGTTGCCACATGCCCGTTAGTGAATTGGCTCGTCTCAGCGAGGGCATTAAGATGATGTGCTGTGAACTGGAGTTATACAAGGTGAACCCGCAAACCCGTTGGCTCTGGTTGTACATTTTTTTTGGTTCTTTCTCCGCCCTTGTCTCTGCAACGCCTCCACTTATCACCAAATCAAACATACTAAGAAAACCATACAAAGAAAAATAGCTGCAAAAAAGACTTAGCACTGGTTATGTTGGGGCTTTAAAACTGATTGGTTTTGTTCCCTGCTAAAACAAAGTTTGTGAATTCAGTTAAATAATTGTTCAAATATATCTGTCATTTGTGTGTTTTTAGCTTTCTTCCTGTATGGGAAGCTTTTCAACATTTGAAACATTAGTGCAGTGGTTTATGTTAAAATAAACCTTTGGGTTAAGTTGTCACAAGCAGGTTTTTCTTGTGAATTTGGTCTTAAATTTTTATTTCAAGTGGCATTAAAAACTCTAAAAAGTCTTGAATTTAACTTGCCTTATGCTGTAGGAACCCTGTGATCATTGAGCGCTAAGTGGCATGACCTCGTCCGACACGGTTTTCTGTCGGATCAAACGCAAAAGGTCCCCTCCACCCCTCTGGTTCCTGGTCTTTGGTTACCAAGGTTACCGGGTATGTTAGCGCCTCACCTGAGCAGGTTGAGCAGACAGGAGGTGTGTGTTTGTGTTTGAGCTCTCAGGGGGGAGTGCAGCGTCCACAGGGGGGGGAGCGGCGGGGGGTTGGGGGGCGTCTTCTCTGTTCGTCATTTCTGTAACAAACATGTTAGAGATGCTAAAAAAAAAACCCATCTGAGATAAAGAAAAGGAAGAAGACTTTTGTGTTTAATTAGTTCTGAGTTTAAAAGTAGATCTGAGCCATTTAGGCTCCATATTCAGCTAAAAAAGAATAGGATTGATTCATACTTCCTCTGCACTGCACAGCCTGATACATACATGATTACCTTGGCTGGGGCAGGCAGACTGCTGGGCCGGACAGGACGAAGAGGATGAAGAGGAGGAAGGAGCAGCAGACGGCTTGGTGTCTTCACTGATCTGACAGGAGAACAAAGAGGAGGAGATCAACCAGCAGCACAGGAGGTCAAAGCTACAGCTTTTAGCTTAACTCCTACTGTTACATTACATTTTCCTATTAGAAAGCATTTCTGGCTCAGCGCGGGTCTTTTCCGTCTCTGTTGATCATTCTGAGTCTGGTTCTTTCCAGGTTAAAGCCGACTGGTTCCCTGAAACATGGTTGATCGGTAGGAGGGATTTCTGCTGCCAGCTTTGCCTCAATGGACAGGAACCAAACGCCTTTAAACCTCATGATTGTTTTTAATAATAAAACTGGACTGAACCAGCTCTAAATCTGACTTTATGGTCATAAATGGACATTGTATGACCTGTACGGCTCCCATCATTACATCTAAAACAGTCACCTGATCATTTAGCATCATCCCAGGATTCTAGCCAGACTATCTTCTCATTATGCTGGAAATAAGAATTCAGGCTGGGGCGGCAGAAACGATATTTTTAAACACAATTGTCTGCTTGAATGTAAATGTACAGGAGAAACTTGTCTCTTTAAGGACCTCGAATCAGCGAATGAAAACGCATGCAGCAGTGGTCAGACAGATTTTCGCCATATAAACGCAGCTGGAGGAGGTGCCAACATTTCACCAGGTCAGTCTGTTAGTTTGGATGTTAAGCTCCCTGTGGGAGTCGGCCGGTCTTTACCTTCTTGTCGTTGTGGCTCATGCGGTCTTTGGCCTCTTTGGCTTTCTGAATGGCTTTCAGCACTTCTACTGTGTCCAGCTCCTTCTCCGTCGTCACTTTACAGTCCAAGCAAACCTGCCGGAGTCCAGGAGACGTTAGAATGACAGCTTCAGAGACAGGCTGGAGTGATTTCCCTAAACATTATTTTTAGACGATTCATCAACTTTTATCTTAACCAAATTGGCCGAGCTCTGAATGCGACCAGGTTCAGAACTTCAAATCCAAATGTGAAGATGTACCTCTGCTGCCCGGTCTCCAAACTGGGCCAGGACTTTGGTTCTGTAGTCTGGGATGATGCAAATGGGGTTACTGGAAAGGTTGAGTTTCTCCAGGCACGGCAGAGCGCCGATGTTCCTGATTTCCTCCAACTGGGAAAAAAAAGAGCCGACATAAACATTTATGGCTCAAACCCCATTTCCCAGAGTCCTTAGTGCTTCAAAGCCATTTTAACAACTAGACAGTGAGGAAAATAAGTATTTGAACGCTCTGCTATTTCGCAAACTCCCACTTAGAAATCATGGTCATGGAGGGTCTGAAATTGTCATCGTAGGTGCATGTCCACTGTGAGACACAATATATGATTTTTTTAACTGTTTATTTGTATGATCCAGCTGCAAATAAGTAATTGAACATCTATCAGCTAGAATTCTGACTGTAAAAAACCTGTTAGTCTGCCTTCCAAATGTCCACATTAAATTATTATCCTACATTAGATTCACCTGTTTGAGGTGGTTAGCTGCATAGAGACACCTGTCCACCGCACACAATCAGTAAGAATCCAACTACTAACATGGAAAAGACCAAAGAGCTGTCCAAAGACACTAGAGGCTAAATTTTAGACATCCACAAGGCTGGAAAGGGCTACAGGATAATTACCAGGCAGCTTGGTGAAAAAAGGTCCACTGTTGGAGCAATCATTAGAAAATAGAAGAAGCTAAACATGACTGTCAGTCTCCTCAGACTGGAGCTCCTTGCAAGATCTGACCTGGTGGGGTCTCATTGATCCTAAGAAAGGTGAGAAATCAGCCCAGAGCTACACTGCAGGAGCTGGTCATTAACCTGAAAAGAACTGGGACCACTGTTTCCATGGTTACTGAAATCCTGCATGAACCAGGACATTTCAAGGCCCGTCTTTAGTTTGCAAAAGACCCTTTGGATGAACCAGAGGAGTCATGGGAGAAAGTCACGTCAGATGAGACCAAAATAGAACTTTTTGGTCATAATTCCACTAACCGTGTTTGGAGGAAGAAGAATGATAAGTATAATCCCAAGAACACCATCCCTATGCTGATGAAGATTCTCAGTCAT
>NW_015150783.1:824817-825754 GCF_000732505.1 Cyprinodon variegatus
ACAATCATTTGAATTGAGAAAGCTTCCTGGAGAGGTGGCGAAACGTCTTCAAACTTGGAAACCAAGTCCAGTGGATATTTTTTGAACTTGTACAGAACAGCATCCCTACTGTGAAGCATGGTGGTGGTAGCATCATGGGGTGTTTTTCTGCACATGGGACAGGGTGACTCCACTGTATTAAGGAGAGGATGACCGGGGCCATGTATTCTGAAATTTACGGGAACAACCTCCTTCCCTCAGTTGGAGCATTGAAGATGGGTGGAGGCTGGTTCTTCCAGCATGGCTATGACCCAAAGCTCACAGGCTGGATGACCAAGGAGCGGCTCTGGAAAAAGCATATCAAGGTTCTGGCGTGGCCTAGCCAGCCTCCAGATTGAAACCCAATAGAAAATCTTAAGATGGAGCTCAAACTTTGTGTTTCTCAATAATGTTCCAAACTCTGGTTTCTTTCCCACATGCATTTAGAGCTGAAACTGATTCCAGGGTTGTATGTGTTAATGAAGTTCAGCACGTGCTGACTGGGCTACCTGGGCCAGCTGGTTGTGGCTGAGGTCCAGGTTGACCAGAGAGTAGAGCTTTGAGAGGCCCGTCAGTTTCTCCAACTGGTTCCCAGCCAGGCTCAGGGTTTTGATGTTCCCCAGACGAGTGTGAGCAGCTTCCAGGCTCCGGAGGCTGTTATAGGACAGGTCCACGTGGACCAGGTTGTAGAGGTGCTGCAGACACACAAGCAAACCCCAAAACAAGCAGGTCAGAATGAAAAGTGTTCAGGATCCAACAGATCGAGTCTAAAGAAAAAGGATTTCATCAAAGAGAAACATTAAAACTGCAAATTCAGACCCTCTGTTAAGTTCTCAGATGTTCCTTTATGATTTAAACGCTCCATTAACACTTAATTTAACCCTTATGGTGTAAAAAAGAAACAGTTTATTCAATAAAA
>NW_015150783.1:828787-830956 GCF_000732505.1 Cyprinodon variegatus
ATTTTGAGGGAAAAAAAGACGTTAAAGTACGCCTTATAGTCGTGAAAATACGGTAATAGTTTATTTCTACTGGAAAAGCATCAGATTAAAAGTGGAACTGGTTCTGAAATGGTTCCGGTTTCAGATCCGGTTGAACTGAATCATTTTTCTCTTTCTGTCTAAGTCTGATTTTGATCATCTTAGCTGCAACAATCAGGTCTGTGTTCCTTAAAGCCTGAAGTTCTACAGTGATTCAAACAAAGAGGGAATTAAAAGGTTTTAAAAGTTTAGTTTTTTCCTCCTCCCTGTTGGTTAAAAGTAAACATTTAGACGAAGCCTTCTCACCACAGAGTCGTCGATGGTGCTGATGCAGTTGTGGCTCATGTCCAGGGTGGTCAGCTGTCTCCACACAGGAACCACGGCGGTGACCGGACACCCAGACTCCACCCCCTCAGGCTCCCACTGCGGGAACTCGCTGGCCTCCGGGACGAGGACGGACTGGACGGCAGAGGAAATACAGATCAGCCCTAAAGGAGCGACTGGACCGGCCGAACTCTGGGTTCAGCTTCTGAGCAAACGCACCATCATGGACTCTGTGGAGCGGTGGATGCTGAGAGTAGCCAGGGTGGATCTCAGAGACGGCAGACCTTGAACCCGCTGCGCGATGCAGTCGCTGATCTGAGGACGGAGTCAAAGAGGCGTTTTTATTTGACTTTGTCCTTCAACACAGCAGAAACGGAGGAGTGTTTTAGGAGCAGACGTTACCTCAATCTGCAGCAGTGATTTGAAAACAGACAGGTCGAAGGAGAGGCTATTCTCCTGGATGTTACTGGTTCCAACCGGACCTCTGGTCCCTGAAATCTGACCGGCACAAACAGGACCAGCATGGTCATCGCTGGCTGCACCTCAAACATGCAGGACGCTTAAATGAGCTAACTCTGGTACCTTGAGGTAGCGCAGCCTGCAGGTGAAGTCCAGGATGTGACCCAGGTCCGTTTTGGCGTCTCCGGTGAAGCAGGTGGGCTTGGCCAGTCGGAGCTGCTGAGTGACGGAGTAAAGCTGCAGAGGGCGAAGGGTAAACACCTCTCCTGCCTGCAGAAGCTGCTCTCCTGCAGCACAGAATCACAACAAAGCACTCAAACCTCCAGGAAAGGTCGGCAGATAGAAGAACAATCCGAACTAAAGCATGAAATCCTGATCCAGGTCTAATTTCGTTATGCTTTATACACAATAAGCAAAACATTCCTGCCTTCTGCTGCAGCTTTTATAACATTTCCTACAGTTTGTCGAATCTAATTAATGCTTAAATGTTCTCAGAATCAGCTTTAATCACTAAGTTTGTCTCACAAATAAGGAATGACTGCAGTTCCATTTTAGCAATAAATGAATAAGAAGGGAAATAAAAACAGGTATTTTTATAAATATCTATAGATCTTGTTTTAGCAAAGGAGGGGAGGCTGAGCAGAGCTGCAAAGGAGACAAAAAAGATTCTTCTGACCTTTATGGAAAAGCTCCTCAGCCAGAGCCGCTGTGATGCCGTTAATCTCCTGAAAGAAGAGATTTAAATTGGTTTATTTCAGACCTAATAAACTGAATGTTTTAACAGTCGACACATCAGATTGCAAGGAAACTGATGTAAAAACAATGAGGGGCCATTCTGAGTGACGTCCAGCCTGACGGTCACATGTGGAGCATCTGAGCTCATTGTTCAATGGGACCTCTCTGTTCTGAGGGATCCAGCAACAGGCAGCTGGTGTTCCTCTGATCATGAGATCCATCCTCTCAGAACTAAAACTCACCGCAGCCACAACAACAAGCATGTTAGATCCTTTAAAACAGGAGGGGTTAAAGGAAAACTCCAAATCCAGCTGTTACCACAGACTTTTGTCCCGTTTAGATAAAATTACTTTACATCTACAAAGAAAATGAGAAGCTGCTCTCTATTCTTTTTCAAGAATCAGGAAGACTGGCTCAGTTCTAGAACGTCCCTTAAAGGAAAAGTCCGGTCAGCAGGGAATAACCAATGGATCATTATTTATACCTAAAACTAATACGTTTGCAGTGATTTAATGAATTTAGCATTAATCAGTAAATAAATAAAAACAATAATTTTTGTTTCAATCACTGAGTCAGGGAGCGGCCATTTTTACCCAAATATAGTAGCCCCTCCCTCCTGCCATCTTCCACCAG
>NW_015150783.1:830966-837879 GCF_000732505.1 Cyprinodon variegatus
CTGGTGGAAGATGGCAGGAGGGAGGGGCTACTATATTTGGGTAAAAATGGCCGCTCCCTGACTCAGTGATTGAAACAAAAATTATTGTTTTTATTTATTTACTGATTAATGCTAAATTCATTAAATCACTGCAAACGTATTAGTTTTAGGTATAAATAATGATCCATTGGTTATTCCTTGCTGACCGGACTTTTCCTTTACTTCAAACCAAAAAGAAGTAATATTCTGTTTTGTTTTATTCTTGGATCGGGTTTTAAAGGTTTTAAAACAAAAATGTCTCTTTTTGCGCTTTATGAAACAAAGTAGCCTATATTTTGTGGATGTACAGCCACATTTCTCATGTAAGTTTGCGTAGTTTTAACACAAACATTTATTTTTCATATTGCACCAGTACAGTTAATGAGCAACCTGTACTTGTGTGCTTGTTTGTTCTGAATAAAATGTTTATTTTGGAATAAAGAAGTTAATATAAAAAATATTTTTTGTCCGATTCATCGATTAATCAAAAAAAATAATCGTTAGTTGCAGCCCTAATCCTGATATTTTGGATAGTGCATCGGAACATATTGTTTGTCAAACCAAAACATTTAAACATCCCTGATCCATTAGCCACTACTGCTCTGTGGGTGTGTTTCATAGACTAAATAAATCCAATGAACAGACCTTTTATTGTTGCTTATTTGGGTTTATTTTTCTATTACCAGTGCAGTTTATCTCCTGCACTGGTAATAAAAACATAGGGCCACCCCAGTGCATGCTGGTCCAATATCCTTCACTTATAATTAACGGTCTCACGGTTCTTCCTTGATGACCAAAAAAAACAAATAACAAAAAAAAACAAAATATCAAATAATTTGTCACCTAATCTCAGAATTAACACAACATAAATAACTAGAGAGCTAATATTACTATTATAAAAATGATAAAGACTGAATATGTCCAGACAGCTTTTTTCATTTTTTTTATATAAATACGTTTGTTGGTATTTTCTTTTAGGACTATGAGCTTTCTACAGATTTAAATCATTCCACCCAGAAGCACATTATCTTTTCCCTGAATTTGCAGATTTTTTTTTATAACTATACAGTACTTTTCATGATGCTGTAAACTAACTTCCTGCTGATACACCTGAATCTGCCTGCTGTTGGACAATAAAACATATTTCTTTTCTATTTTGCTGCCAAATGGCTGATCTGGCAGCACTTTCCTTCTCTAAAGACCCTTTCAGATACCAAGTGATGACAACTGTTTAAGAGGAAACCATAAACATCATGAGTTTTCTAAAAATGAGTCCTAATGGCATCTTATCTCAATGAAGCTGGAGCTGGGACGTTTTCTTTTCCTCTTAAAAGCTCTGGTTAGGACTATAAACTAACAGGCCGGAGTCCGCCTGCTCAGGTGATACTCACATAGAGGTGGAAGTGCAGGAAGCAGGCGAGAGGAGTGGGCGTGGCCTCTGGAAACTGCTGAAGCAGCGTTTGTAAGTAGAGCTCCAGCTCCTTCTGCCTCCGCTCCACCAAACTCTTTGAGTTCTTTCCTAAAATCTTCTTAGGAGGAAGCAGACGCCGGTCCACCTTCTTCTCTGCTGTCAGCTGGAGAAACGACAAAGAGGATCTTTTTGTTATTAAGGTTTCTTCGAGTGTCATTTTTCAGATCTTTATCTCATACACTGAATAAAATGAATCAGACTTGAAAGTGAAGGAATTTGTCTGATTTCTGCTGCATTCACATTAGAGATCACCTCAAATATTTCCTAATGTTTGAAAATGAACTAAAATGCAGTGAAACTGGTTTGCAGGGTGGTGCTTTAGGGTTAAATATTTGCCTCACCTTCTCATGGAGGTCATAGAAGTCGCTGTAGCGGTGCTTCACAGTCCACTTATGCAGACCGTCTGTAACATCGATGATGTAAACCTGAAACAAAAAGAAAACAACAAAACTGGTTTCATAATCCCTGAATTAAACCCTGTAGAGGAATTTTCATTGACCTCGTGTCGCCTGCTCTGATGTTACATCTACATTAAATTTGCATGTGACTGAGTGTCTGATTCAACCCGATCTTAAAAAAACAGAAAGTTTTGCTCTGTTATCTGTTAAAAACAGACTTGTTTCCAAACTATCCTCACCACAGAGCCAGTATGAAACTCACGGTTAAAAGAGTCTATTTGGTTCAGGACTGAAACAGTGAGACAGCTGTAGCTCATGCCTTGGATTTGTCCATGTTGCTCATGTTCAGTTTACTTCCACACTTTTTCCTTCCACTTAACTTTCTATTGAAATGCTTGCAAACATACAGCTTCTGCATGAATGACCTCCTGGATCTTCCCCTGCTAATGGAGGGTCCATGATGACTGTCAGCAGACTTCCCCATGACTATGAGGACCATAACTAATTACTTCCTGTTTAGAAATGCTGTTTTTATTGATCTGATTTTTTCAATCTAAGTTTTTGAGACAATGAATTTTAGTTTATCTTTAAACCTTGATCATCAAAATTGAACTAAATCCCCCACTCAACTTAAGCCATGTTAATTCATTGATATTTTTTATTTATTTTATCTTTATTGATTCTCAAGAAAGTTTAATAAAAAAAAAACTTAGGCCAGTACATCAAAAGATTAATTACAACATTATAAAAATAAGGTGGACAATTAGGTAAAATAAACCTCACTTCCCCGAGAAAGATTGTAAATCAAGAGGTAAAGAGTGGGAAAGATGAAACAACAACAAAAAAACAATGAAAAACATAGTTTAAAATAATAATGAAATATGTTTGTCATAGGAAAGTGGATCAAATTAGGTCTCAGATCTTTTTAAGGTTTACATAGTTTACCCAAATCTGCCACCTCTGACAGGAATGTTCAGTCTTGTGATTTAATAATTTAATAATAGGTAATTTAATGCTCATCTTAAATAATGAGTTGCATATTTCTAATTAAAAACAGCAGCGACAGAGATAAACAGGTTAGCTGCAGCCCCAGAACAGACAGAGAACCTAAAGGTTTCATTTAAATTCATCATCATCATGATATTAATGATCGTTAGCTAGCAGCTAGCAGGCTTACCGTGTAGCTCTCCACCAGCTCCGAACCGACCACTCGCACTTTCCTGTCCGGAACCTCCTCTGGAAACGGGCCAGGCTCCATCCTGATCCGCTATGAAACCAACCGAACCAGTTCTAACATTAAAAACCCGTCCTCTTAATTAAAACAGCGTCACAGAGCGTCCGCCGCTGCTTTCAGTCCGCCGCCATGTTTGTTTATGATGCGGCAGCTGAATGCTTAAAAAAAAAAAACTTTATTTAGAATTCCCCTGACGGACAGGAAGCTGTTTCATTTCAGTCATGTGATTTTATTCATCTCCATGTGTCTATGGAATGCTTTTGTTTTATGGAGAGTTATAAAACTGTATCTGTTGGGTCATATTTAGTTAATTTCTGCTTTTATTCCATTATTGCTTAACTTTGACTTAGCTGACCAGGTTGGTCAGGTGGTGCATTTTAATTTGTTCCACTTTGCTGGTGAAGATTCAGTCATCCAGGTCATATTCATCCAAAAAAAGAAATTAAAAACAATCCACTGGACTTTGTTTCCAAGTTTGAAGACGTTTCTCTTCCATCCAGGAAGCTTTTTTAATTGAAAATGTCAGAAATAACTTTGAGTTTGAGGTTTTATACAGTAGCCCAACAAAGTCTTGTTTTTGTTTAGAAAACATGCAAATTGGAACAGAGGAAGGGGTCCATCCCTTTGGAAGGGGGGTCTTTTCGCCTTTTTTTTTTTTTTTTTTTTTAACTGTCCTGTCTGCCAATGTGGCAAAAAGAATAATTGTCTTGATGCCTAAAAGAGCCCAACAGATTTTACTTTCCCCAGTGGAGCAGTACGGCTATCGCCATAATGTTCCGCTTGTTTATGCATATAAATTGCTTTATTATAATTCATGCAGGAAGTTTTACACATTATATGGACCCTGCAATTATTAAAAAACACAATATGATGACGTTTGAAAATTTTATAAATTTCTCATTTTTAAAAGCTATTTTTAAATGCCTTAATGGTCTTGCCCCTGAGGTAATCTGTAAATTTGTTTTAAAGTATGCAAATGAAGGAATCAGGACAAGAGCTGGAGCTATGGGGAACTGCAGGATTAAAAGATGTCGGACATCTATGGGTCAGTCTGCCTTCTCAGTGAAAGCATCACATCTCTGGAACTCTTTGCCTCTGGAGCTCAAGTCACAGACTGATATTCGACTTTTCTCCACAAGATTGAAAAAATGGCTCAAAGACAAACAAGAGTGTGACCACTAAACTGGCTTGTACTGTACATTTTTGTTTTAACTTCTCTTGTTTTTTTTTTGTTTTTTTTTTGTGTGTGTGTTTTTATGCATTTGTGTGTCGTTATTAACCTCCCTCCCCCTCAATGCTAACACCTTTTAAAAGCCTAACCAGGGACGAAGGCTGCAAATTAGCCCATGGCTACAAGCCTTATGTACTTAGACATCGGCCACCTGTTTGGTTGCAATGTTTAATTGTACTGTCCCTGTCAAATAAACAAAACAAAAAAATGTAAGTAGAACAGGAAAGGAAAAACAGAAAAAGGGAAAAAAGATGAGAGAAAGAGGAGATAAAAGGGAGATAAAGATAAAACATCTTCAGTCTGCTTCATCACCTGCAAAGAGATGTAAAAAGAACAGCACAACCAACAGATATAGTATAAGGAATGCAATAAAGTAACACCTAGATACTATCGCTGAAGTATAAGTAGTATTATTTAATCTGACATGGTAGCTGAAGATAAGAATATGGGCTTTCTGTATGGAAGTGAATCTCTAAGCACCTGTAGTTTTTTGTGAGAGTGCAGTTGTGCATGTAAAGTTTATCCAAAGGAAAAATGCTCAATAGTGGTTGTGAAGAGCCGAAGGCGCATTTGTCCGTTTCAATTTGCATGTTTTTTCTAAGCCAAAACAAAATGTTTTTCGGTCCACTCTGTAAAGCCTCAAACTCAACGCTATTTCTGATATTTTGAATTAAAAAAAGCTTCCTGGATGGAAAGAGAAATGTCTTCAAACTTGGAAACGAAGTCCAGTAGATTATTTTTTACCTTTTTTTTAAATTTTCAGATGGTATTTATTTTTTTCTTTTCTCCCTTCTTTTCAAATGAAATGAGTTATACAATATTTTCTGTTATTTAATTAGGTTCTAGAATGATAATGGTGTTGAAAGGTCTGACTTTAAACTTTCCAGAAACATGTTAGCTGTTTCATCTCAGCAGCCAATCTCACAAGCAGCTGACATGAACTATAACTGGATCATCAACAATTATACCTTGAGAGGCAAGATCCAGACTTGTGATGACAAGCATGTAGAATATTGGTGTCAATTGTGCAAAACTTGTTTAGTTACTACTATGAACCTGTGGTCAGTTTCTCAGAAATAAGATTGAAAAAAAACAAAAAATAGTGAAATCCACTCCGAGACATAGAAAGACAGGATTGTTCTGGTTATGGTATAATGTTAGCATTCACAGTTCTGACAGTAAGTGTTTTTTGTTATGCATCAAGTCATTGGATGATTTGTCTCTTCAAATATTATTTTCTTATATGAAACCATGAATTTTACATATTGTAGATGTTAGGTTTTGTTTTTATTTTGGGTCTTTTAGGTTTTTTTTTTATCTGTAATGCATATAATATCCACAAGGGGTCGGTAGTGCTTCATTAGACTGGAGTTTATTGGAGCCCTGAGGGGAACATAAACATGTCTCCAAATACAAATGTTTGGTTACCCACCCCTTAATCTCATAACGTTTTTGAGATAAGTATAAATACTTTATTACTTTACTTAAGTAGAAATTTTGGCTATCTATACTTTACTGGAGTAATCATTTTTTAGACAACATTTTGCTGCTACTTCTTACATTTTTTGGAAATTATCTCTACTTTCTACTCCTGACAAAAATAGACCCATTTTATTTCATTTAAGCTCATTTCTATTATGGTCTTTTGGTATTCAAAAAATAATAATAAAAACTGTCAAAATAATGTGTTTTATCCAGGTAATTTCTTTGTCTGGAATTTGTTGTTTGTGTCAAACCAAAGTAAATAGTTTTTGAAGATGAGGCAGAGTATAATTTAACACCGTTACAATTAGTTATAAAACTAAGAAAATTAAACATTTTGAAGTTAACTGAAGTTGAATTAAAGTTGAAGTTGAATTGAAGAAAAAATGTTCCTTTAAAATGGTAGAGCAGGAAAGCTTCTGTCCTTAACATTTATTTATTGCATTTATTTTACCTTTATCATTTAAGTAGTTTAAAAAATGTTACTTTTTACAATTTCACTGGAGTAAAAATCTTAAGTTGATCTTCTAATTATAAAGTATAAATCCTACAGTTTTACTTCTACTGGAGTAATAAGCATTAATATTTTTGACAGGATGTGACATATTTTAGATGCAAAGATATTCCCTTCCCTTCCATGTTCAGGCTTTAACTCCAAAGAGGAGCCTTAGTTGATGTTAGGTGGATAGTTTATTGCTCTGAAAAGAGGGCAGTTAATTTGGGTTAATAAAGAAATAGATTTCCTTATATTTAGCCTGCCTCAGACCTTCAGAAGCTGCAGAGTATCGACGAGTGAAACAGAAATGTTGCACGTTGATTGTTGATCATGTTTAGGAAAACTGCAATTATTGTCTATGACGAAGGGGGATTAGAGGAAAGGCTCATCAAGGACACAAATGAGGGTTGTCCAAAGTGGGGCTCGGGGGCCTTGTTCAGTCCCTGGACTGACTTTGCATGATCATCTGCCTGCAGATATTTTGTTACACAACTTGTTTTATTATTCTAGTTCAATTCAATTTCTATACCGTCAATTCACAACACGTCATCTCAAGGCACTTTCCAGTTCACCAGATCATCCA
>NW_015150783.1:838161-848324 GCF_000732505.1 Cyprinodon variegatus
CTTGTCAACCAGCTCCAGAACTTGCCTCCAGTTGTAGACAAACAGAAAATGAAAGCGTGAAGGAGAAGACACACGGCAAAGGCTCTCAAGATCTGGACTTTGGACCACTGGGTTGAAAGCTAGACTGGTAGCATGCTGTGCCTCCATGCACTACGGTCAAAAATCATACGGATTTCCCCCTGGTTGATTGATGCAAATAGAAACTCTTTGATTTGGATTAGGGCAAATAATATAGAGAATTTTAACTGCAACAATGTGTTTATCCTTTAAAAAGCAGGCTTTTATCGCTATATTAAACTTTGCTTGAAGCAGGAAAAGTTTTAGAATAAACTGGAAATAAATGTTTCCATTTTCTTTAGCCTAAATCAAACAAATAGGGAAACTTTTCAAAACATTTGTTTTGTTTTGTATGTAAAGTGATTTATAGTCTTGAGTATTTGCCCAATGGGATAACAGGTTGGGTAACCGCTGGTCTGGGTTGATTTACAGCTGTAGGAACATTTCTGGATCCAAAGTGTTTTTCAGGCCTCATGCTTCATGCAAAGCGCTGCAGATAATCAGGCAGCGTAAGTATTCGGGCTGCAGACTCTCCCTAAGAGAGGAGGCTGTTAGGATGCATCCTGCAGAGGAACATAAACATGTCTGAGCGGTTATTCATGCTCACCCACCCAGTGGTTTCCTCCAGTTTTTAAAGTGAAGCTGTAAATTCCAACCTCATGGTGGCGCTGCATGAACAGGGATGAGCTCAGACTCTCTGTTCTGAGGAAGACTTCTTTTGTCTGAAATATGTGCAATGATCAACAGTTGACCTGCTTTCTTATTAATCCTCTCAGGCTCAATATGCGACACATTTTAGCAGCAAAGCGTGACTCTTTTTAAGGATAACCATAAAGTTTTTTTATTATATAGCTGTAATTGATGTTTGGGGATATATTTCCATTGGACTGTAATTTAATGTGCAGAACAGGCAGTAATGATTAATGCTGCTGCAGTGATGTTGCCCCATGATGAAGGCCTGGTTGTTGTTGTTGTGGGGGGGGTAAGAACAGCAGCTGAGGATCAGATTACAACAGCTATAACTGAACTGGACTGAACCATCAGGCTGCAGGGAGACTTTTTCTGCTGAAAACAAACACTTTCCTCCATCCGATCCATCAGCAGGTCCACATCTGGGTCCAGATGTCTGATTCTCATCAGATAAACTTAGAAATGTAATTATCTGGCATGTTTGACGTTTTCAACAAGGAGCAAAGCTGCCTGGAGGCACCACCCCCCCAGGCTGGAGAATGGATCAGTCCTTCTCTTTATGTTGGCTGTGAGGAGGAGGCAGAGCTTCATTCAGTGCTGCTCACAGCAGAGTGCATCACACCCACTGACTTCTAACTGAGGAGAACCAGCTCCATATCAACTCTGAGATTCTCTGAAAGCCCAGTCAGCTTCCTGCATCTCACTGCTCACAGCTGCGAGGAGCTGATTTAACATTCAGAGAGGAAGGAGAGATATTAGAGCCAAAGAGGAGGGCCTGACAGGGAGCCAGATCAGCAGGCAAGCTGCTGCTGCAGGGGGAGGAAGAGCAGGCTATGCACCAGCCAAAGCCAGAGGTCAAGAAGAAAAGAGAGAGAGTAGTAAAAAGGTAGACTCGGACAGAGAGGAGGGTCATCCGTGATCTGAAGGAGAATCCCAGCCTCTCTTTGTTGCTCCGAGGGCCACAGAGCGGGGGGAGGACGATGTGAAGGAGAGCAGGGAGGGAGGCAGCTGTGAGAAAGACCAGAGATGCTCTCAGAGATCATGTGCAGGAGGATCTTCCAGCAGCAGAGGCAGCAGGACGAGAAGGAGGCTCAGGTGAGGGAGGCCAGCATCCGCAGGAAGCTCGGCTGCTCCTCCAAAAGCTGCAGGGGGAGGAAGGCGGGGGGGGCGGGGCGCGGGAGGGCACGCAACCCCCACCTGCACCCGCAACGTCATCACGCACACAGACCGCCGCTGTCCCTGCGTCCTGTCAACGTCAAAGGGAACAGAGCCAGGGGGATGCGGGCCCCCCAGAACACCAACCAGTTCCTGATGCAGGAGAAGTACCAGATGCAGCACCTGAGGTCCGACTCGGTGGGCAGCGACAGCGGCTGCAGCTCCGACAGCGACCTGGAGCTCACCGACATGGACTCCTACCTGGGCGTCCTGGAGAACGCCAGAGGGGCCCTTCTGGACAGCCCCAGCCCGGACGGCTGGATGACGTCACCGGGGCCCCTGCTGGTGCTGGATCGGGACAGTCCCTGCGTGTTCCTGCAGGAGGACAGCATGCAGTACTTCCCCTCTGAGGACGACCTGCTGCAGAGCCAGAACTTCATGCAGAGGGACTTTGCTCAGTTCTGTGATTTCCTTTCACCATGACGCAGACTGAACACGGTCAGGTTGGTTCTGATTCATGCTTACTGTCAACAAAACAAAGTTTCCACCTCACTGAGTCAGAATCTGGAGGACTGGATGCTTTTACTGGGTCCATCAGAAACTTCTAAAAGTGTCATTTTGTTTTCTGAGGAGAAACTAAAGGAAGCAGCACCAGCTGGGCTGAATTAATGTTGTTTTTTTAAACTTTTATATCAGAAATGTCTTGTTTTTACTGTGGATATTTGGACATGTTGTCTATGAGGCTTTGTGTTGTTGTTTTTACATAAAAGCAAATGGCTGAATGGTGGGAGTGAGCTCAAAGGGCCAATCAGCATGGAGCTGGCCTGATTAGGCTGCAGATGATTGGCCTTTGAGGACTTCAAGCTGTATACAAAATAAAAAAAAGTTTAAATAAATATGTTTGTCACCAAGACTGTCTTTGTGGATTTACATGAGTCATTCATTGAAATATTACAACCATAAAAATATCAAATCATTTCACATTGAGGAACTATTAGGATAACAATGTTTTAAACTCAACGCTACTGCAGACATTTTGAATTGAAAAAGCTTTCTGGACGAGAAATGTCTTCAAACTTGGATAGTAAAGTCTGGTGGTTTGTTTTTAACTTTTTTTTAGGAAAGTTTAAAACGATAAATGGGTGTGCCTCAGTGGAGCAGTGGTTGGCGTCCATGACCCATGTATGTTTTAGTCGAGGATCTGATCTGTGGTCCTTTGCTGCATATCTCTCCCCTTTTCCTGTCAGCCTACTGTAAAGAAAACGAGCCTCTAGTGCCGCTAACCTCAGAAAAAATAAAAATACACTCTTAATGCACATTTAAAAGCTAGACATGTATCCATGCTACAGAGGAGCTTCCATCAACTCTTACAATTTAAAAACAAACAAACTCATGAGATACTGTGACATCTAATTTCCCTTAAGGATTAATAAAGTATTTGTGAATTAAATTAAAGCAATTTTGTAAATGAGAATAAACAACCAAAATGGCAACTTGTACATTTTTAAATACCTACACAAACATACACTGCAATTTAAACAGATAAACCTTTCTATTTGATGGAAATTAATTGATTGCTTACTTTAAACATATTTATGACATTCTAATATTTTGTTTGATTAAAACATCAATCTGCCTTTTTCAAATTTTTTCAGTCTTTATGCACAACATCTATGTCTGGCAAAATGTGTAAATAAAGGTTTAAGAAACATAATGAAAGATAATGGTGTATGCATAATTACATTCTAAAACTTTCATTATTTCATTAAGAATTTCCATATTTCATATAATTAAATGATTAATCATTTTAAGATGTGAAATATTGTTTTAATTTTATTTTTTTATATTACCATTACAAATAATCATCCATCCATCCAGACCATTAGAATTAGGCTCAGCGTTGAGATCGACTTGCAGATGGAGAAGACAGAGAGACATACAAACGAAACACCTAAGCTTTGATGCAGGAGTACTTTCTACTTAGCAGAAAAGTAAAAGGTTGGTTCCTTAGAGGCTTAATGTTGCAGAGAAAGAACGCTAAACAGAAGAGCTCCAAGAAAATGGAAGATGAGAGAGACCACATCCAGTTAGTCACAGTAAAAGCTCAGCCACTAGCTATGAGAGAGAGAAATGACAGGGCCAAGTGGATCATCTATAGATGGAGAACATGAAGACCCCCCACTCCCCCTCACAGCTGAAAAGAGTCAATCCAGATAAAGCTCATAATAACAAATAATGTCAAAACCTGAGAGTGTAATAGAGTGAAAGCCCTCCAGCAGAGTAAGCCTATAGCAGCAAACAAAAGAGAAAGCTCAGGATAACCTGAACCACTCTAATTACAAGCTTTGACAAAAAGGACATTTTCAAGCCTAGCCTCGAAGGTAGACATGCTATAAGTCTGCAGAGTATTACTGGTGTTTTGCATCTTCAAACTGTTTTGCTTATTTTCAATTCAGTGATTTCAAAGTGAGTAAAAATAAACGACTAAAGCTTCAGTGTTCCTGTTTCTAAATGCGTTTAAACGGATTAAATAAAGTCAAGTGGGTTAATCACAACCACTTAGAACAAGAGGAGAAGTGTAAGCCTCCCTTTACATTCTGCTCATAAACTGATCATGGTTACAAGTTTAAATATGTGCATGGTATTAAAAAAATTATAATACTTAACATCAGGAAAAGAAATGGCATAAAGGGAAGATGATGGAGATAAAGCTGGAAATCTTAATAAACTTTTTTTAAAAAAATGTCTGTTTTATTCAGAGTAAGTTTTAGATTAAAGCAGGAAGTGTCATCTAAAATAAAAATGACACTTTAAACAACAAATATCTCTTGATTATCTGATTTAGGCAAACTGATACTTGTATACACACAGTTTATATAATGTTTTTTTTCGTTTTGTACAGTTTTCAGGACATTTTTAATTCTTAAAGTGCAACAGTGATAAAAAAAAAAAACATTGATATGGAAGTTCAGAGCATTAAATATATATGGTATAATTATGCAGTCTTTAGGTTTGGTGTCATGTTTGATGCAGAGTCTGTGACATGATTTAGAGTGGGCTCTCCTCATCCTTTTAGGGAAGTACATGCACTTTTGTGCCCTTCAGAGCAGTAAGGTGGTGTTTACAGTCCAGGTACTGCAACAGCAGCCCAGACTCTAATGCTGCGTTCAGACTGCAGTCAGCAGAGGCAGCAGGAGCAGCTAGTTTCCATGCAAAGTCAATGGTTGACGCGCATCAAGGCGCAGCAAAAGGTCACGCACGTTTTGAGCGGCAGGAGCAGCAGGTCATGAGCTTCAGAACATCTGACGTGCTTCAGAAGCAGCAGCTGCTGGAGATGGAAAATTTTTACTTATGCTGCTGGACATGC
Organism: Cyprinodon variegatus; assembly: GCF_000732505.1. Classification (NCBI taxonomy): domain Eukaryota; kingdom Metazoa; phylum Chordata; class Actinopteri; order Cyprinodontiformes; family Cyprinodontidae; genus Cyprinodon; species Cyprinodon variegatus. The sequence goes on from NW_015150783.1 coordinate 843,431, forward strand.
AACATCAACCAATCAGAGAAGCTGATCTGGGAGCTGGCAGGGAGATAGAAACAGCGCTGCTGATGCAGAGCGCTATGATCACTCCTCTGAAACAGTTTATTAACGCCTAAATTAGCTTAAAATGCTGAAATCTGCTGGCAAAACATGTTCGCTTTTATTATTCTGGTGCCTGCAGTTTGGATTACGCACTTAGAAAAACGCCTTACAGGCGCTACGAACGGCGAAGAGGCGACCGTGAATGAGGCAGCTGTTGAAGGGAATTCCCTGTGACAGATCACCGACGGGGTCTGAGCGGCTCCGACAAAGAAATAATATTTGAAGGCAGGATGGTAATCTGGATGAACTGACTGCACAGATGACGTTTTAAGGTGGACTTCCTCACTTAAAAACAAATTAAAACAACTTTTTACCCACTGATCACAGCAAATATAGCTGCCATTGTTACAGGCAAAGAAAGGATAGGGTAGCTCCGCCCAACGCGCATCAGACCCACTTTTCGACTGCAAAGCCAGAGCAGCAAAGCTGCTTCAGCTACGCGTCAGAACTAAACTTGGACAAGCATCATAAAGGAAGCAAGAACTAAACTTGGACAAGCATCATAAAGGAAGCGGCACGCTTGTTTTCTCTGCTCCTTTTACTTGTGGTCTGAACGTAGCATTAACCATTCAGCAGTGGAGGTGAGGTCCAGTTTGGTAACCTGTCATTCTCAGATGATGTTTGTTAGTTAGCAAACTTCAGCAAAAAAAAAAAAAAAACAACAACAAAAAAACTATCTGGCCTGTTGTAGTTAGCACCATCTAGTGGCAAAGCTGTAGACTGCAGCCAACTGCACAACAATTGCTTTGCTTCTCGTTCCAAACATGTATGACTTTGAGATTTAAATTTAACAAAATTACAGGATATCTTTATTTAGACAGCTGCTGAAAATAAGTGCAAAAAATAGTGTGTAACTTCTGAATGCTGTGCAGTTAAACATGTTATCAGTGGTATTATACATAGTGGATGGGTGCAGCGAATAGAGGATGTGGATTTAGCAACAGTGCAGCATGAACACAACAAGCAGAGACTTCCTGCCAGCAGTAGGTTTAACTCTTCAGCTCAGCCTTTGACAGCAGAGCGGCTCAGCTCCACACTGAGGTGGTTTTAACCATGAACACACGCCCACACACACACATCCGCACACATACAGTGACCAATGCTGTGTTTGCACTACGTCTTATCTTATCACAGGCACCGTAAGTCCGTCCAGGGCCTCTTTGTGCCGCATTCATTCTAGTATGTCTGCAACTGTTTCCTCAGTCGGCTGCAGCTTCTGCTTCATGATCCAAACTGTTGCAATATGTCCTGTTTGTCAGCTGACTCTGCTGAGAGGAAGTGAGACTGATAGCATAAACAAATATATAAAATGCAGTGTGGTGGGGGGGTGCAGAATGCAGACAGAGAAATGCAGAAACGTTCTTTGCTAAAATATCCTACAGTCCAAAGGTCCTGAATGTTTGCCTCTTCTTATCTTTCAACTTCGTCTTTAACCAATGGTTTTCCAGACCTTTCCAAACTCATACATTTCTACATTTTCTTTAAAAATTCAGTAAAAAAGATGTCAAATAAAAAACGTGGAAAAGCTTTACAGGACTTTTAAAAGCCCTGAGAAATGATAATGTGGATCTTAAAGTCTTTAAGAATCGTCACACCTTAACTAAATTCTCTAACATATTCTATCACTTGCCAATTTAGATATAAAAACACATTTTTATAATCAAAGCCACTAGAATAAGCTCTGAACGCACAAAAAGAAAAGTCTGAACTGCTGAGGTAAAAGGGCAGGCATCCAAAAACAAGTTCAGGCAAAGAATAAAAGACGGTTAGTAGGATCATTGACACTCCCACAGAACACAAGAAACACAGCAAGCTTTATTATCGTCCAGAAGAAGGATTGTTTTCGGTCGTCTTTAGTCCTAATTCAGGTGTTGTGTGATGCCCCCCCCATAGAAACCTGATCATAATGGCCCTTAAACTGATAATTATTCTAACAGATGCAGAAAAATAACCAGAATCTAAAAGGAAAGAAGCCAGAACACAGTCTGAAAGCAGAAATGGATGGAAAATGTAATTCATCACTTTTATCTGTTGACCTGTTGGAACAAGAGTTAGAGAAATAAATGAGGAATCATTTCTGCCCTGTGAGCAGCAGCCATGATTTCAGCTGTGAGTTTGAAAACCTGCTGTTTTTAACTGCTGCAAATAGAGCTTTGCTCTTTGCTCCAAGTTATTTCTGCTTCCTCTCTCCACTTAGCTTTGGTAATCTTTAACACTTCAGCTTATAATGATAATATATCTTTTGCTGCTGCTTACATCATCGAAATACAGACATTGTTTACCAGATGTTGACATAGATAGCTCACAGGAATCTAGATAGAATTTTGGAGCTTTTCTACATTGCAAAAATTTGAACTTTAAATTTAAATACGAATAAGTCATTTTTTTCTTCAAATAAGTGCATTTTTTCTTGAATTGAGGAGGTAAGTTAGACAATTTGCCAATAGACCAAGACTATTTAAATTTAATATAAGAAAAATCAACCGCATTATCTTATTTCAAGTGCATATTATCTAGTAATCTTATTTTAAGAGTAAAAATACTCATTTCATTGGGAAATCATCTTATTTACCTGCTCTAATTAAAGGTAAATACACTTAATTTAAGACATTTATGCGTATTTCTCTATCGTTTTTCCAGTGTAAAAAAGGAGAAAATCTAAATCTAAATTTTAATGACTTTCCAACCTTAAAATGTTCACTTAAACAACTTTTGAAGTAATAAGAGAAATTAGAAAAGCATGGTTCAACATTGCTCAGACTAAAATATACACTGCAAAAAATTTAAATCTCAATAAGTCATTTTCTTTCTTAAAATAAGTGCATTTTTTCTTGAATTTACATTTAAAATAAGAAAAAAAAACAAGTATATTGTCTTTTTTCAAGTGCATATTATCTAATTATCTTATTTAAAGAGTAAAATTACTAATTCCATTGGCAGATCATCTCATTTACCTGCTCAAATTAAGGGTAAATACACTTAATTTAAGACATTTTTACTTATATTTAGGTCGTTTTTGCAGTGCACAAAATGATCCTATGCAGAAAACTTCCACCTGTAGTGACAAAAAGAAACTAAATACACAACTAATAAAGTTTGTCTTTAGAGAACAGAAGTACGCCAGGGAAAATATGCTGATTTCTTTCCTTGATTTTAGATTAGATTAAGATTTTAAAAAGTACAACCTGTAAAAACTAATGCAAATCTGTGACTTTGCAAAATATAAAGTAAAGTAATGAATTGAGATAGAAAATATGAAAAGAATCATGATTCTCACAGATTAAACCATGCGAGTAAAGTACAGGCAGAAAGGCACAGGGATACTTTCCAGAGTTATGGTCACGTTTCAGAACAGCTGAGGTGAATCTCAGACCAAACACGGCACAATGCCTTTCTTTATGCTTTAAACACAACCTTTCACCAATCAGATAGTGAGAGGCAGTTGTTTTTGGTCTGTAAACCCTGGAGGAACCTCCATATGTGTGAATGGGAGGTGTGTGTTATGAATACATGGAGCTACGGGGGAGAAGGAGGAGCGGACTGAGTTAGATGCCAAAGTTTGGAGTGGAAAAGTACAGCTGTTTGTTCCACAGGCAGAAACATCCCTTTTGGTTGCACAGCTTGACCAATCAGAGGGCGGAAAAACACGTGAAAGACCAGAACAAATTAACGTTAAGGCTCCAGATCTGGTCCCATTTGTACAAGATTTATTACCCATTGTTAGACATTCAATCCAAATCTCTACTTCAAACCTGAGCTTTTTATACTGATCCACATTTCCATCACAGAAGTGTAGAAGAATCATTTTAGGAAGGTCAGACATAAAAGCCAAGATATTTTATAAACAGTAAAGTTTTTTAATTGCTGAATTCACTCCAGCAGTTGGTGTTGAATAAAATGAAGGATTGTGTTTATTCAACCAGCACACTCACTGGAAGAAATTGAAATCTAGTTAAGTCATTTTTTCTTTAAATAAGTGCATTTGTTCTTAGATTGAGGAGATAAAAGAGACATTTTGCCAATGGAACAAGATAATTTACACTTAAAATAAGAAAACACAATTGTATTGTCTTATTTCAAGTGCATATTATCTAATTATCTTATTTTAAGAGTAAAAATACTCATTCCATTGGCAAACCATCTCATTAACCTACTCAAATTAAGGGTAAATATACTCAATTTGAGAAATCCCCACAGCCTGCACTCTGGGTCCCTGAGCAAAACCCTTAACCACACGCTGCTCCCCGAGCGCCGCGCAGTGGCAGCCCACTGCTCCCCAAGGGGACGGATTAAATACAGAGAGTTATTTTCTAAAATGTGAGATCAAAAAAGTTCTATTTCTTATTGTTTTTTTGTTTTTTGTCACTTATATTTTATTATTTTTGATCATACAACAAACATATAAATAAAAACTACATTAACATGAACATGTCTGGGTAGCACCTTCTTTTCTGTTTTTCTGTTTATATAATGTCTATTTTTCCCATTTTTTTCATCTGTGGTTCTTGTAGTCTCAGTCTGAGTGTTAGTCTTTCCATGCACTGCAAAAACAATCTAGAAATAAGTAAAAAGTTCCTTAAATTAAGTATATTTACCCTTAATTTGAGTAGGTAAATGAGATAGTTTGCCAATGGAATCTATTTTTTTCTCTTAAAATAAGATAATTATATCATATGAACTTTAAATAAGACAATGCAATTTTTTTCTAATTTTAAGTCTAAATTGTCTTGTTCCATTGGCAAAATGTCCCTTTTACCTCCTCTATCAAAGAACAAATGCACTTAATTTAAGAAAAAAT
>NW_015150783.1:852594-854559 GCF_000732505.1 Cyprinodon variegatus
TGTGTGGTGAATTGGCGCTATAGAAATAAACTGAGTTGAATGTAATTGTTATTAAATTTGAATCATCAAAGGAGGGAGAGATTATTTCAACAAAGAAATGATGGATTTTGTCTCTGTAAGTTTACGCAAAGGCAAGCAGCTGCTTTAGTGAAGGTGCAACAAGCGGAAAGTTATCAGAGATCCTTCTACAGTAATTCAAGCACATGACAGATGAGAAACAGGTGGAGGGGGGGTGTAGATGGGTGACAACACTGAGAGACTTCTCCTGAGGAGGCAGGAAAACAACTCCATCCATAGTAAACGAACAAACGAACGAGATAACAGTTCCTGAGGAATTATACTCCTTCATACAGAAAGCAAGGCCACTGACTCAGATTAGACGATAGCATCCAGGCTAAAGGTTCATGGTTATTATCATTTCCCAATACAAAAAGACTGCATTTTCCTACTATTTAAAATGTGCCTTGTGAATAAATTGTTCTTAAAAGAACAGAGTTTGAAAAAAATAAATGTTATCATGTCTGTCTTCCTGTAAAGTTTCTACCAATAAAGTCTTTGAATGTTTTTGTTTCCAATTTGGAAAAGTTGTGTTGGAATTAGCTGGCATTAACTTACTGATCCTGTTAAATTAAACTGGTGATCAGATGTTCACAAGTAGTCTTTTTTTTTCTCCTGAGAGTCTAATGATTTGACCCAGGGTCACTGCAAAGGTGTGAATGCATTAAGAGCAGAAGGACATAAAAACATGTAACAATGAGGCGTTAGTTAGGGCCGTAAAAGGGGAATGTGTGAATCTGACCCAGTTCAACTTATTTTGTTTTGTTGGCGTCAGTCATTAGGGCCTTTAGCAAACATTCCTGCTCTTCAACTTAAAAAAAAAAAAAAAATTATTTGTTTTTTTTCTGTTTAAACCCACAAAGCAGAATAATTGCAATAAAGACAAAAGGCACAAGGAATGAGTATAGAACCTGCTTTTCTACAAAGGAAATATATTTTCAGATACTAAAATAAAAATGCTTGATTCTCCAGTCAAAGACTGCAACTAAATCTAGTCGGTTTTTAAAGAATTCATAATCAGAGGGAACAGGTGTATGAAAGTATTATTCAAAATAAGGATATTTATGTTCATGCATTTAGCTGATGCTTTTATCCAAAGCAACTTACAAGATAGAAGCAGTGTTACAGTTATCATCAACATGAAAATAAGTTATCAAGAGGAAAATCCCCTGCAGTAATCCTTTCTTTTAAGATAAAGGTTGTTTGGGGATGTGGAAATGTGTGGAGGAATGGGCCAAAATTCCAGTGAACTATTAATGGAGGATTGTCAAAAAAAACAAAACCCCTACAGGCATTAAACTAAAATGATGCAGTTTAAAATGCAACTTCATTAAATAATGAGACATCTAAGCAAAACCTTTCTCTATATCATTCTGGTATTTAACAAATATTAATTATTCTTGTAATCCTACTAACTTTGAACAGGAAAGTCTACTTAAGTGTCAGATAGTGAGAAATATAATATAATGAATAATAATATCTGTTTTTAAAAGCAAATATCAGCTTCGGATACGAAAAGACAGTGGCTTTCACTGTATGACACAAGATTAAACATGTTCTTTACTTTCTGATCTGCCTTTTCTCACCATCCTCTGCTGTGGATCACTTCCAGTTCCAAGGAACCATGTTTCATGGCTCCTGGCTGGTTCTGACACATAGACGCTGTTCTAACAAACGTCCATCAGAGTCTTTATTTCTTCTGCAATGTCTTAAGAGGTACAAACTTCCACAGGAGCTGCCAGCTATCTTCTATTTCGCCATCATTCAGTCATTTATGTGTGGTTTGACTCACGAACAGCGATCTATTACGAAAATGTAAGACAGAGAGAATCATTAGAGCTGACCTTCGATCCACCCTGAACTTGTTGTACAGGTCTAGGATCAGCAAAGAGTAGCCAACATCTGTTA
>NW_015150783.1:855527-857535 GCF_000732505.1 Cyprinodon variegatus
AAAACACTCATCATTTATTGAACAGGATGGAATAATTTCATATTTAAAGAACTTTCAGAAGTTTTTAACGGACTTTTCCTTTGAAAGTGGTTCTGCTTGTGGCAGTTTGACTCCACAGCCCCCAGATTTCAGCCCACCAGTGGAATCTTATCTGTCCCGTAGAATCGTGAGCCATGTGAGCCATAACCTCTGAAATGTTCTTGCTTCTTACAGGTCTCCTTTCACCCACCCGCCTCAGTAAACAGGCACAAAGGTAGACACCCATACGAAGCACTGAGTGGAGGAGGGGTTGTGTTGTTATTCTGGTAGCATGAGCTCAAAGCTCCTCTTCAGCAGGGTGCTGAATGTTTCACAGAGCTGACAATCCCCTGCATACAAACTCCGACTCAGAGTTGGGTTCCAGTTTTCAATCTTAAAGTGAGCCTTCAGCCCTCCTCCTCATGGTTCAGGCTTTAGAGACTTAAATCTGCCTGAAAAGCAGAAGTAAAACAACACAAACACGCTGGAAACGGGCCGAGTCATTGACACACTGGTGTTAGTTTGACAGGAAGACACACGATCTGTCTGTGAGTCGTATCACGTAGAAGAAGGAACTCTGGGAGCTGATTGGTTGGCTGATGCATTTTTATTTCATCCATTTACTAAATAAATCCTGGTATGTGAAAATGGCTGCTTTGAAGGACAGAGCTCCTCCTGCTGGTTGAAGATTGACAGAAATGTTTTTCACCAATTTCTAAACACTCGGCCATCTCTGTGGGTCCAGCAGGATAAGATGGTAGAAGGATTTTACTTTAACAATATAGAAGCTTTTACTTTTTTAGGAGTCTTTAAATTGCTTAATGTTTCCTCTTTGTCTCTCAGGTTCTATGTTTGAATGACCTTGTGTTATTACTCGAGCGATGAGTCAATAAGTAATTAAACTGACCAATCAGAGACGTTTTAACACTTTAAATTTAAATGGAACTTTCTTGTTCTAAGGATGAGACAAAGTTGCCCAGAGAAAATTCCCAAACTGACCCACAAGCCTGGACTGAAACTTTGGGAAATTAATGGTTCCAAACCCTGGATTATAACCAGGAACCACCATTACAAAAACAATCAGGTTTAAATGTTTTATTTTAAAATTAAATGCTTTTTTGAATTTGGTATGGATCTGTGACTTTAAACTTTCCTGACTTCTGATGTGATCTTTGAATCTGCCGATTCAAGCTGTGTTGAATGGGTTTGGACCTCCACTCCTGGATTAGCAGCTGTCTGACATGTTGTTTTCCACAGTGAAAGACTCTGTATAGTTTGTAAAACTCCTTATAATGCTTCCCAGATTGATGGACAGCAACAGTTTTATAGAAGTGCTCACATATAGCTTACAGTTGCATGAAATAAGCAACACTTTAGACTTTGAATCCTATAGAAGTAGTATAAATAGATCTAGTTAATTACAGCGCTGCATTGGTCTGTTGATATAACTGTTATTGCTGTTAAAGAAATCTCTATTCTGAAAAAGTAAAAAAAAAAAAAATCCACTGGACTTTGTTTTCCAAGTTTAAAGACGTTTCTCTTCCCATCCAGGAAGCTTTTTCAATTCAAAATGTCAGAAATAGAGTTGAGTTTGAAGCTTTGTATAGTAGCCCAAATATTGTTTTGGCTTAGAAAACATGCAAATTGAACCAGTAGAACGGGTCCTCCTCTTAGAAATGGGGGGTCGTTTTCGGTTCTTTGTTAGCCTGCAATACCGGATACCTTTTCATTGAGTAGTGGACCGCGGACCGGACCCAACCTGATTTAAAACATTTATAAATCACTGCATGTTGTCCAACAAAAGAGTCTAAATTCACTTGCCTGCTTCTCCTGTTAATACGGTAAAGCCCTGGGGAGCGTCCAGCTCCAGGCTGCATGTGATCCAAATGATCCAATGAGCTGCTGTCAGTCTGGGTTGCTGCTGCTGCTACTTTTAGACACAGCAGGCAAACCTGTGGCAAGCCGGGGCGATGGGAAAGAAGGAGAAGAC
>NW_015150783.1:859280-861480 GCF_000732505.1 Cyprinodon variegatus
TTTAAGTGCTGTCATTAAAGATGAGAGAATTTATTTAGAAAAGCATGAATAAATACTATTCTATTCTTTTCTATTGAATTCATGTAAATGCGATCCCTAAACTGAAATGATGCAGTCAGCTATAAATCAGCTTGAAGCTGTTATTTCAACAGAAATAAACTTTATTATAACCCAAATGGCAGCGTTTCAGTAAAGAGGAATTATTTAACTGCTGTGTGAAGATAAAAAAAAAACAGTCAGATCCATAAAAAATACCTTAAATGATTAAAAACAAAATGATAAAAGCAATTGATTTTATTTATAGAGAACCAATCTCTAAATTTACAGCAGCAGCTGTGTTAGCGGCTTCATGGAGAGAAACAGGTTAAAAAGACCAAAGTCTGAGGCGTTAGTAGAAATATAACATATAGATATGTCCAGGAGGAAGGAGCTAGTTTTTTTTTCTGAATCTAGAATGTTTCTTTATTCTATTTCTTCTCATCCAACATGCTTGATTTTTTAAAACTCAGACTTTTCTTCTTGCAGAATCTGACTGTTTTTCTCAGCCTTCCTAAAAGCTAAACCACATTTCATTTTTCTGGACTAATAGCTGCTCGTGGATTTTCCACACATTTAAAGATATCCTCCAGCTTAAAACCCCTTTTAGTACCTATTACTAGGAAAAGAGAATCAGTTTGGTTTCAGAGGAACTACAGAGAGAGTTTTCAGTTTTCCCTTCAGTCATGACGGATCCTGGTCTGCAGCATATGGTTTGAGTTGGAAGTCCCATTTCCACCAGAGCCTTCAGAGTATTGACCTTTCACTGGGAGAACCCCTCCTCCCGTCAAACAATGGTGTTTTTCTTCAGTTCCCCTCATCAGCCTGCAGAGTGAAAACACCCAGCAGTGTTTTTAGGCCCAACATGTCGTCCAGTTTCACACATAAATACAGTTTTTTGTTGTCTCTGACTGACCCAGATCCTCAGATCAGAGGCTTGTGGATGCAATATGCAGATTTATCCTCTGCAGGATAGTTTGATGGAGCAATTTAAAGAATAAAATCTCTAGATGATGATAGAGTAAAGAGGTTTCAAGTGTTTTAGAGTTAAACAAACCTCCCCCAGGATGGCTCTCCCTGTTTCAGGTGATAACATGACATGTTCAGAGGGTATGGCGACCAGTTTGACCAGAGTTTAGATCTGACCTTCACTGCAGGTGGAAAAAACAGCCAAGATAAGGAAACGCCTCATCAGCGGCACACAGATCTGAACTTTGACAACTGTTTGGTTTTTTTTTGCCTGATCCTTGAAAATGTTCCTTTTTCTGCATTTATTTAAAATTCAAAAGTTAAAAAGGGGAATTAGGAGAATTTAACCACTAAAAACATTTCCTCAGTTGCCTCTAATCATGGGCGGTTCTAAACAGGGGGCCAACGGGGGCCAACGCCCCTGTAGATCATGTCCTGGCCCCTGTTATGGCCCCTGTACCATAACAGTTCTAATGATGATATGCATTGGAACAGACATGATTCCTGATTTCATTTTTTTTTCTCCTTACAAATTCTGTTTTACAAATTATTTAAAAAGAATAAGGTGATAGCTTCAACGGGATTGAGATAGGATCCCAGTTTTCATTTGCTAAATGTTTTTTTCAAAACACATTTTTTTTAAAATGCTCTAATTTAGATTTTATAGAAAACGGTAATTTTTAATTAAATTAAGTCAAAAATATGTAAAATTCCTAAATTATAAATGTATATTGACCTAATAGGACATAGAATTTTAAAGTCGTAGGGAAATCATATTTCAATGTCAAATCATTCTGGCTTAAATTTGTATATAAATGTTCTCTTTATCAGACCAGATTGTCCCAAAATTTAGAAAATTTCTATTTAAAATTCTGTCTTAAAATCTGTTTTTTTTTTTCGTTATCTTCTGCAGGCCAGTTAGTTCTACCAGCCTGAACACCTAAATTCGGCCAATCATGTATCAACGGTCATCTGTCAATCAAATGTTTTCGGTCATAGCATCTTGATTCATATGTCTCAGCTAATATAGGCAATGGTTGAAATCAGAATCCTTTCCTTTCCCATTGAGTTGCGTCCCAGTGTTCACGGGGATGGACGTCTGTGTCTTCAGCAGGCGTAGAGCTAACAGAACTGGCAGCGTTGCGAGGCAAGGGCTCAAACATGTACGGCTGGAAGCCTTCTACACCAAACCAAG
>NW_015150783.1:864187-865905 GCF_000732505.1 Cyprinodon variegatus
ATAGAAAAAGCTTCCTGGATGGGAAGCGAAACTTTTTGGGAATTTTCATGTTGGGATTAAAAATGGGAGTTTCTCAGGTTTATAAAATTTCTCAATCATTTTATTTTTGTTTTTTCATCCTCACGGTTGTTAAACATAACATAGAGCCTCGATTATTTCCTTGGGATTTTATAGTTATACATTTTAGCATAGTGGCAACCCAACCTCTAACTGTGTAAAAAACAAACTACTAAATATAAATGTATAAACATCCACATTTCAACAAGAAAAAGGCTTCATTTTAAAAAGCACAAAGAAATGTGAACTGATCACGACGGCAGATGTTCCTGATGGTTCCTGGTCGGCACCCTTCAGGACGCCTTCCTCCTGGTCGGCGTCTGGTGAGAGGAGGGATTAAAACTCCTCATCAGGTCTTCCTTTTTTCCCGTTCTGCTTCCCAGCAGTCGGATTCTGTGCTTTCTTCAGTTTAGGACTTTTTGGGAAATGTTTAGAAGGAAATAGTTGGAAGCTGGAAAGCAGAGAGAGCTTCAGGAAGCCTGGAGGACAGCTGATCCGTCTCATTTAAACCCGTATGTTGGAATCTGTAGCTATTTGACAGACGGACATTTAACCGTCCTGATTAATTCCTCCTCTAGTCCTCCTTAGTCATGTGGGGTTCCACAGGGCTCCATTCATGGTCCCATCCTTTTTTCTTTTCATATTCTATCTCTTGACTGGATTATAAATCTGCACCACTTCTTTTTTCAATGTTACGTAGACGACCTTCAGATTTACCTGTTTTTGAGAGCAGGTAGCAGTAACTGTCAACACTACCTCCTTAGTGGTTAATTTCCCATCGATGTTAAGGCTGATTTATGCTCAGGAACCAGGTCGTCTGCGCAGAGAGGAGGCCATTTCAATTAGTAGAAAAAATTTGTGGAAAAATTGCAGGGAGGAATATAAAAAAAATAGTCTAATCACCCAAAAAACGTTTTGCTACCCCCATGCAGTACCTCTGTGGAACCCCTAGGGGTGGTGGACCCCTGTTGAAGACCTCTGCTATAAGTCATTGAGCTGTATATGTGTATTAATAAATAAATGAATGAATGATAGAGCCTGGATCATTCTTAGAGTCCACTCTATTTTTCTTGATCTGTTCCTTCAGCGTCACGTTTTTTCTTCTCCTCCTCTTCTCGTCTCATTCTCTCCTCTCTCTCCAGCTCCTCCTGCTCCTTGGCGTCGGCCTCCTTCAGCTTCTCCTCCACGTCCTGCGGGATCTCCACCTCCATCAGGTTCTCCATGCCCTGCTCCGGCTCGTCACCGATCAACACCTGGAAGCACGGAGCGGTAAAGTTACGCTGCACGGCGAAACGCGGTTCCTTACATTCCACCTGCGTGGACTCCTGGTGTTTCTCACCTGGATGAGCTTCTCGCAGGCGGCCGCCACGTAAACGTCCTTCTCCCAGCGGTGGAACTCCCTCAGGATGGGATAAACGTTCTTCTGTTTGAGCGTCTGCCGGCCAGCTTTGGTCGCAGTCAGCTGTGTGTGGAACCAAAGGTGAGGAAGGAAGCAGCCTTAAAGAAAACACATCTGTGGGAGAGTAGGTGTGTCTGGGTACCAGCAGCAGCGTTTCCAGCAGCATCTTCCTGATGTCTGGGTCCTCCTCTCGCTTCTTGTCCTCGGGGAGATACTGCAGGTCCACCGGCAGACCTGAGCAACACATCAGCTTCAGTTCAGC
>NW_015150783.1:866960-868784 GCF_000732505.1 Cyprinodon variegatus
ATCATCTTATTTACCTGCTCAAATTAAGGGGAAATATACTTCATTCAAGATATTTTTACTTATTTCTAGATAGTTTGAGCAGTGTATAAACTATCATTTAGTTTTTAGGAGATTGTGGAACATCAGGCATACGCTGGATGTGACCGGGCCTTTATATAAGGTTAAATAAGTTGCCTAACAAGGGACTGATGCTGTGAATCAGAGGACAGAAAGAGTTTAATTTAGATAAACAGGGATGATGTCTTGTCCTTCCTCAACTCAATTTGAAATGAAGCAAATCATATATTTCCTGAGAAATTAGAATCATTTAAAAGATCAGAAACATTTCAAATGAAAAATAACAATAAACATGCTGCTGTTTTTGATCTGATCCACTGATATTGATGAATTTTTTCCCCCTAAGATGCAGCTGCGACTCGCCTTCATTCTCCTCCTCCGTCAGCTCCTCTGGACCGGCCAGCGGCAGCAGCAGGAACGGCAGGATGTCCACAGCGTCGCTCAGCAACCACTCATGGTGAGCTGCAGGTCGGAGCAGAACTCTGAATTATTCTCTAGAGGCTAAAACATCTTCCATCCAGACTCCTTCCTTTAGACACGTTTCAAAGGTCCAGTTTCTAATTTGACAGCAGCTTCTGTCTGATGGATAAAGACGCTGCTGGCAGCACTGATTCTAGGAACGTGTGGAAATGAGGAAAATTATTCCTAAGTGGTTTGGAATTGGATCTGATGCAGTCTTTTAATGGTTTGTCAGGATAAATCGTGGGGATCTGCAGTCACCTCTCTGAGGTAAGCAGGTTTGTGACGTCTGTCTCACCGTGCTCGAAGCAGCAGTTCCGCAGCGTGCCGATGACTCCGCCCCTCCGCACCAACGACCCCTCGTAGTGAGTGAAGGGCAGCAATCTCTGGATCACACACCTGGAACAAAAACAGGAGCTGCATCAGATCGACGGACAGAGCTCTGATGTCGTATCGTTTCAGGGTTCATCTATGCTGTAGGGAAGGAAACAAATTATTAAAAGACATGTTCCTAACATTTTCTCCTGAGTTATGTGCAGATTTGTACTGTGCAGCTGATAATAGGTGCAATAATTTAAAGAAGAAAATCTGGAAAATGTCGTTTAGATGAAGAACTTGGATTCAGTAAGATGAGATCTACAGCAGCAGCCATTGAAAATGGCCGTTCCCAGCCAAATGGCGGCCATCTTCCCTGTAACTCCCAGCAGAATCCCCTCCATATTTTAGAACTAATATTGATGGACCAGCCAAGGACCCATCAAGAAAATTGGGGAAATTTTGAATGGCTGCAACTGTACATGTGACAGAAGCTGGATTTTGATTAATTTTATTATCTCTGCATTCTGGTAAAAGAACAAAACAAACCAAATCCCAATTTGCGTCCGATCCGACAGAAAATCAAGCCTTATGCTGCGCTCACACCGGACGCAGCAGGAGCAGCGAGTTTCCATGCAAAGTCAATGGTTGACGCGCGTCAAGGAACAGCAAAAGGTCCTGCAGCACGTTTTGAGCAGCTGAAGCAGCGCATCGGGAGCGTTTAAGCATCTGACGCACGCAATATGCCGCAAAAGCGCTGCTGCTTGAGATGGAAAAATGTAACTTTTGCTGCTCGACGCGCCGCGTCAACCAATCAGAGAAGCTGATCTGGGAGCTGGCAGGGAGAGAGACACAGCGCTGATGATACAGAGTGCTATGATCACTTCTCTGAAACAGTTTATTAACGCCCAAATTAACTTAAAATACAGAAATCTGCTGGCAGAATATGTTTGCTTTTATTAACCTGCTGCCGCGGTGAACCATGAGGCGGCG
>NW_015150783.1:870654-872419 GCF_000732505.1 Cyprinodon variegatus
TACGAAAGACTGATTTAAGACATTTTAATACCAATTAAGGCCTTAGTTTTATTTTGAAGAATTCAATGCCTTTTAAGACTTTTTAAGGACCCGTGGGTTCTCTCCGGGTACTCCAGCTTCCTCCCACAGTCCAAAATCATGATGGTTAGGTTAATAGGCTTCTCTAGATTCTCCTTAGGTGTGAGTGTGAATGGTTGTTTGTCCTGTTTGTTTCCGTGTTGTCCTGCGATGGACTGGAGACCTGTCCATGGTGGACCCCGCCTCTCGCCCGTAGACAGCACCCCTCATGACCCCACTAGGAATAAGCATGGCAGAAGATGGATGGATGGGTAAAAACTAATAATTAAAACATCAGATCGGTATTGACAAAAATCTGGACCCCCCAAAAAATCGGTACATCCCTACAGGGAACCAGCATCCTTTGTGTTTACATCTCATCACTTTTAAAAACTAATGGAAGAAGCATTTGTCCATAAATGATTGCTGATTGTTTTCTGAGATATTTATTTATTTTGGTTTCCATATGCAGATGTGATGAAGCTCTTTCTGACCGTCTGATCATCGGCTCACCTGTCCTGGTCCATCATGTAGCTCCTGGCCTCAGGAAGCTGGGTCAGGTTGGACAGCAGGGGGCCCATGTAGTGCAGTTTGGCCTTTTTGTTGTAGCTTTCGTTGCAGAAGATTTCCACCAGTTTGGCCAAACCAACCTCCTCCTGCAGGACCTGAGAGAACCGACAGGGGAAACTTCATCAGCCTGATAAGTTTGACCTTAGATTTATTTCTATCTGCAGCCAAATGTAAAAACCCAGAGTTGCAAAAGCAACCAACAGACAATTGGTTCTACGTCAGAGAATGAGACTGAGAAAATATAACAGAAAACAAACAAAAAAAAAATCACGAAAGTGGTTTTAAGTGGGAATTTTGTGTCTTTTCTCTCTGAGTCACAGTTACAGCATAAATACTTCAGCGAGCTAAAGCAGGTGTGTGTTGGAGAAATTAGTAAGAAAAGCAAAAAAGAAAACATGTTAGACATCCGGATTTGACGTCATTAAAGAGTCTCACCTCGAACACGGTTCTGCAGGTCTTCTCATGGCGGCTCAGGTTGGACAGGATGGTGGAAATGTGATCAGAGAACAGATAATCTGGATCCTGCAGGTTCTTTAAAAGCACTGGAAGAATTTTCACCTTAGAGACCAGAACCTGAAAGAAAAACATTTACAGCCCAGAACACTGGAGTTAAACCTTAAACAGCCTCCAGAGATCAGAGACGCTTCAGATTATTATTAAGATGGAGATATTTATAACAGAAGTGCTGCTGAGTGTTTAGTTTAAAGGAAGATTGTAAGATAAAGGTGATATTAATACATTCTGTTTATAATTCACTTTATGTAACTTTAAGGTCTAAAAAAACAAAAACACAGATAGGACTGGGAAAAAAATAAATCTTAAGATTAAAGATTATTTAGGAGTCCTAAAACATGGAAAACAGAAATGTTGTTTAACAGTCTGACCACAGATGATCAGGAAGATCCTTCAACAATCTATATCCCTCCCTTTCCATGTGGTTTCATGTTCTCTGGTTGCTGCTAATATTAAGTTGGTTTGTTCATAAGAATCCAACAATATTTAAGGTAAATTAAGTGTAAATGTATTAATCTGGAGGAGGCTGCAGCCCCGTATTAATCTGGAGGAGGCTGCAGCTCCGTATCAATCTGGAGGAGGCTGCAGCCCAGTATCAATCTGGAGGAGGCTGCAGCCCAGTATC
>NW_015150783.1:875153-878120 GCF_000732505.1 Cyprinodon variegatus
CCGTATCAATCTGGAGGAGGCTGCAGCCCAGTATCAATCTGGAGGAGGCTGCAGCCCAGTATTAATCTGATTTAATTTGATTGGTTTACGTTTTCAGGGTGGGTGAAGACATGCTGGGAACCATAACAGAGACTGTTTGGTTTGACGATTCATTAAAAAGTTTTTAATTAGTTCACATCAATGTGATCATTTAGTAAAAAAGATGCTCTCTATCATAGCGAAATCCTAATATCAGCAGATGTTAGCATTTATCCTTTTGCCTGGTTTGATTATTTAAATTGTTGGTTCTGGATTCTTAATAAATCCTAAATCTTAAGCTGATTATTTTAGGCCAAACTCTGTAATTAAATGTTTATTACTTTGCTAAAGGCTGACTGACAGGCTCCATCCAAATCTCCGCTGTTATTCTGCTCACCATTGTTTGCTTTGACATTAAGAGCAGAATGAGCTGCTCACCTGGTGCAGAGTCTCATCAGCAGACAGGTTGATCAGGATGTGGTAACAGTCCTTAACTATGGCCACAGAGGGGTCAGAGGTCAATGCAAGAAGAGCAGCGATGAGGTCGGCTTTAGAGCAGAGGAAGCGGCAGCCATCTCTAGAAAGAAGAAACAGAGAACAGCTCTAAGAGTTGAAATGGCTGGTGCCCTGCAGTCTACAGGAGAGAGGCGGGTCCAGCCTGGACAGGTCGCCAGCCTGAAAGTTAAATCTGTTCGGCTCTTTTTGGCATTAAGACAATTATTCTTATTGCCACATCACCAGACAGGACACTGTAAAAAAATAAAAATAAAATAAAAAAATGAATGGGAAAATCATGGGAAATCCATCATCTTTTGGTCGGTCTGGGGACGTTTTCAAGAAAACTATAAATCTTAGAGTAATTCCAAAGACATTGTGTGAAAGCAAAGCTTCAGTCTACAAACTGACAACAAATGGTGACTGTAGATTAAATGAAACCGGCGTGAGAGCGATATAAAAACATTTCATGTTTGCAGAAATTGTCTCTCTCCCGCTCTCAAAAATCCTGTGTCTGATTTTCCCTCAACCTTTGTGGAGCTTAANAGTTCCACCCTTGTCTCTGCAACGCCTCCACTTATCACCAAATCAAACATACTAAGAAAACCATACAAAGAAAAATAGCTGCAAAAAAGACTTAGCACTGGTTATGTTGGGGCTTTAAAACTGATTTGTTTTGTTTCCTGCTAAACCAAAGTTTGTGAATTCAGTTAAATAATTGTTAAAATATATCTGTCATTTGTGTGTTTTTAGCTTTCTTCCTTTATGGGAAGCTTTTCAACATTTGAAACATAAGTGCAGTGGTTTATGTTAAAATAAACCTTTGGGTTAAGTTGTCGCAAGCAGGTTTTTCTTGTGTTTCTTAAATTTTTATTTCAAGTGTCATTAAAAAGTCTTAAAAAGTCTTGAATTAACTTGCCTTATGCTGTAGGAACCCTGAGAAAGGACCGGGAATCAAACCCGGAACCTTCCTGCTGCAAGGCAGCAGTGCTACCCACTGAGCAGCCCCTTATATTCTCAAAGTCAGACAATTTTGTGCGTAATTTTCCTGCATGGGACGGTTTCCATGGTGACTGAGGCAGAGAGGGGATTCTCAGAGAGATCAGGGAAGTTGATCCAAGTTTTTCTTTCATTTTTTTCATATAGAGGTGAGAGAGATAAGCTGCTCTTACCTGCTCTGCCTCGTTATTTAGTTTTTTGTGAGGCTCAAAGAGGATCAATACTTTCCTATATCGGTTATTTCTGCTCCTGAAGTGATAAACTGCACTTTCTGTCCCTCATTTTTTTTTCACTACTTTACCCATTTTCTGTCTTCCTGAACTCCTATCATAAGGAAAGTTTTCTATCTTAATGTTTCAATGCTTGGTTTTGCTCCAGTCTGTCCTTCACAGGAAAAACAATCTAGAAATAAGTAAAAATTTCTTAAATTAAGTGTATTTACCCTTAATCTGAGTAGGTAAATGAGGTAGTTTGCTTATGGAATCAGTATTTTTACTCTTAAAATAAGATAATTAGATAAAATGCACTTGAAATAAGACAATGCAATTCTGTTTTCTTATTTTAAATGTAAATTGTCTTGTTCCATTGGCAAAATGTCTCCAGAAAAAAATGACTTATCTAGATTTCGATTTTTTTCCAGTGATGTTTTACTTTCTTTTACAAACTGACCCTTTGCCCCTGAGATTAACAGATTTTATTTTGTATTTTCCCTTAAAGTGGATTTGTTTTACTTGTAACCACGTCTCTCTTCCTGTCAGACCCATGAAATTGCTGCTGAATTGCTGCCTAGTTCGACTAAAACAGACCTGGGCTCTGTCTCAGTCGGAGCTACGCTGCCCCCTGCAGGAGATCGTGTCGGGTGCGATTATACCCTTTGACTCTCAATAAGCGCTAAACGGCACAACCTCTAATGCTGCGTTCACACTGGATGCAGCAGGAGCAGCAAAATCGCGTCTGCTGCTTCATTTTTGCTGCTTGTACCAGTTAGTTCTGACGCACAGCTGAAGCAGCTTTGCTGCTCTGGCTGCGCGGTGCAAAAGTGTGTCTGACGCGCATTGGGCGGAGCTTCTCTATCCTTTCTCTGCCTTGCAGCTATATTTGCTGTGATCAGTGGGAATAAAGTAGTTTTAATATATTTTTAAGTGAGAAAATCCACCTGAAAACGTAATTAGTGCAGTCAGTTCATTAATATTACCATCCTGCCTTTCAATATTATTTCTGTCGGAGCCGCTCAGACCCCCACATACAGCGGTGCGCCGACAGTAGGATCCCATTCCACAGCAGCCTCTGGCCGGGTCACCTCCTCGCGGTTCACCGCGGCAGCTGGTAGGTGTTTTTCATCTAAATAATCCAAACTGCAGGCAGCAGGATAATAAAAGCGAACATATTCTGCCGGCAGATTTGTGCAGCGTTAGTCATTCGTTGCGTTCGCCTGTCTGCTAAGCTCAAAACAAC
>NW_015150783.1:878165-881146 GCF_000732505.1 Cyprinodon variegatus
ATGCGTGATTCATTTAGAGGAGGGGCGAAAATTGATGAGGTCCGAGGCCTCGCTACCGTGAAACCATGTGACCGCTTCAGGAAGTGGTTCAGGAAGCGCAAGAATTTTGAGAGGCATCTAAACAGCCTCAGTGTTCAGTTAAGATGTGGGAGTTTGGAGGAGAGCTGCTGTCAGCTGGATAGAGTTTGGATAGATTCTAAGAATAGATTGGTTGTTTTTGTAACCAATCTAGTTGCTTAAAGCTAATTTGGTTAGAATAAACAATGTAATGATCAAAATTTGAGGAAACCACCAGACAAAGTTAGTGTGAACACGTCAGTGTTAAGAAGTATTTTCTCCTATGCGTTGCTATCTACATAAGTGGCGTCATCTGTAACAGACAGACTCCAACTCTAGAGGTTGATGGTTCAAAAGCCGTCTTTGACTTTTAAAAGTTGCGATTAAACTTAATTCTTTTGGCTGATGAGACTAATTTGCATTTTTTGCCCGAGTGAAAACATAGATTGGGTAAATTAGGTTGGTTTAGCCAAAAGATTAGTTGAACACAACTTCCAACCTGATTAAAACCAAAAAACATGAAAAAACTATCATGTTTGAATAAAACTGACTAACACTTTTCATTTTGCTCATCATTGCCTAATTTGCAAAAACACTTTCACTGCCTGTTTGAGTTTATTTCACTAAAATGGCAGAAAAACTGTGCGCCTTAAATGATTGTTCTAAGAAATTTTACAATTAAAAAACTTACAAAAGATTTTATTATACACACCAATCATTAATAATTTCAAGGGAACTTAAAAGTGGAAAAAAAGAAAAACAGTTGCAAAAAAAAAAAAAATTCACAGATTTTATTTTAAACTGTAGTTCTGCTTCCCACCAGTAGGTGGAGACATGTTCACATGGAGCCTCATGAACTGTGGGGATCGTTGAAGCAATTTGGCCAAAAGGTTCAATGCCTCATGAGGCTTCATCTCAGCATCACTACTATAGAGGCAACCCTGCAGAGGAGCCTCCAGTATCTCACCTGTTCCCAGACAGTCCCAGGATGTACTCTGTAGCCTTTCCCTTCACATCAGGCCTGGTGCTGGGGGTCAGGAAGGACAGCAGCTCTGCAGCCTCACAGTCACTCAGCATCTTCTACACTATCACAGATAAACACATCCAATCAGCCAGCAGCTCAACAATACAGGCAAGAAGAGGCTTAATGCAAAAACAGAGCAAGTAAAGCAGAAAATCTTTCATGTAATTAATTTTATAGACGGTGGAAATCTAATTTAAATAAAATCAATCATGCTTCAAACTTCTGACCCTCATTTCAAAATAAATCACCTTCAGCTGAAGTTTCTTTCCCTTCATCATGTGTGGAGGAATTTATCTGAGTTTATTTCATAACATTCACGCATGTTTATAAAGCGGGAGTCGTCCAGAAGATATTTAAGCTTTAAAAAAAAGTTTGTTCTTTAGTTAAAATCACCTTAAAATCGCCGCAGGGCTCCTCCTGATCTCATGTCACAAAATCCTTCACAGAAACGGCTCCGATATGAAGAAAATCATGTGGAAGAAACAGCATGTGGGCACGTTAGCCTCAAACATGACGTCACTTCCGGATTGGGGTTCTTCTTCTTGGTGTTTACTGGTTATTGGCAAACAGCGAACTGGTGCNAAACTATCTAGAAATAAGTAAAAATATCTTGAATGAAGTATATTTCCCCTTAATTTGAGCAGGTAAATAAGATGATCTGCCAATAGAATGAGTAGTTTTGCTCTTAAAATAAGATAATTAGATGATATCCACTTGAAATAAGACAATGTAATTGTTTTATTCTTATTTTAAATGTAAATTCTCTTGTTCCATTGGCAAAGTGTCTCACTTAGCACCTAAATCCAAGAACAAATGCACTTATTTTAAGAAAAAATGACTTATTTAGACTGCAATTTTTTGCAGTGTAATTAAACTATTTACTGCATTTATAGTTTAATTACTGCTTTATGGTTCACATACAGCAGTAATTAAACTATAATTGTAAGAAATTTTTAAAACATTTTGCATTGAAGTTAAAGAAAAATTAATTTTTGTCAATATATTTGCTCCAGAACTCCTTAATTGATTAGTTTTAGCTTTGCCTGCTTTAAAATCTGTATCTTTTTTTTTTAAGGAAAAAATATCTTATTTAGTCTTAAATCTTATTTTCATGTAAAATAATTTTGAAAAAGAACCTATATCTTTTATTTTGCTAATTGATTAATCAACAACCCAGTACTGCAGACCTGGATGGGATGATGTCCAACGCTGAGTGGAACAGGAAATAAACTATTAACCACAACAGATATATGACGTCATTAGAAAACAAGAATTTATTTCAGAGTTTGGCAAAACCAGCCGATCACAGAATAAACAGGAGAAACATGGAGAAATTAAAGCATCATGGTCTCTAAAGCAAAACCTTTTTTTTTTTTTTTTGCCTGATTCATAAATGTAAATTATGTAGTTGCCTAATTTCACAGGAGAAATACTTTTTTTCCATTGGCAGATCAACTTAATTACCTGCTCAAATGAGGGGAAATAAACTTATTTTAAGAATTAGTTTTTTATTTATCTTTAGATGGGTTTTTGCTGTCATAAATAACGAATCTAAGAGAAAGAATGTAGAACTGCTCAGCCTCTTATGTAACATAAAAAGGGGGAAAATGTCAGAGAGCCCCGACCATCTTCCTCTGTAAACAAAACACAGCGGCCTTTTCAGACCATCATGTTCACCTTAACGAGGTTCCAGAAGTGGTGGACCCGTTATACAGATAGATTTATTCTTCTTTTACGCCATTATTATGAGCCATTGAAGAGGGTCTAAAGAGCCCCATGTGGCTCCGGTGTCGCAGGTTGCAGACCCCTGATCTAGAATAATCTCTGGTGGAAGACGCTGAACTGAAGCTGATGTGTTGCTCAGGTCTGCCGGTGGACCTGCAGTATCTCCCCGAGGACA
>NW_015150783.1:883869-885698 GCF_000732505.1 Cyprinodon variegatus
TTTTACTCTTAAAATAAGATAATTAGATAATATGTACTTGAAATAAGACAATGCATTTGTGTTTTCTTATTTTTAGTGTAAATTATCTTGTTCCACTGGCAACATGTCTCTTTTACCTCCTCAATTCAAGAACAAATGCACTTATTTTAAGAAAAAAAAAGACCTATCTAGATTTCAGTTTTTTGCAGTGCAGAGGCATGGGCAAGTTTCGTGTTTTGCAGGCCAACAACGGCCTCAACCACCCCGCATTACGAAAGGGTGGACCTGTTTTTCGGTTCAATTTGCATGTTTTTTAAGCCATAACCATGATTTGTTGGGCTACTCTAAAAAAGCCTGGAACTAAACGCTAATCCAGACATTTTGAATTGGAAAAAGCTTCCTGGATGGGAAGAGAAATGTCTTCAAACCTGGAAACAAAGTCCAGTGGATTGTTTTTGAACTTTTTTGGTATAAATACGTTCTCAACATTAAAAATTATTTTTTTAAAGAATCTTAAAACAAGTTTTAAAAAGTCCAGCTAAATATGTCAAAATATGAGAGTATTTTAAAATAATTCACAAATATATGAGTAAAAATATTCAAACACATGCATTTAGTATTAATGTCGTCCCAAATTAGTGTTGTGTTCAGGTACAGCATTTTAATATCAGTACTTTTGACAACCCTAATTATGGTTTGTCTGGACGAGCTGATCTCCTTATTGTCTCGTTTTTAACTTTTTACAGAGTAAAAAAATAAATGTATTTGTCAAAGTCGTCATTTTTCAGACTCTTTAATTCAGTCATCTGTTTTCATAAAATAAGAATAAAAGAAATGTGGAAAAAACCTGTTTTGATTGAAATCATTATTTTACTGAATTATTTCTGTTTACTTTCTATTAAAACCCTTTTAAGAAACAAATTTAATGTTTTTTATTTGTGTTTTCTGTTTGGGAAAAATAAACTTTCTGGAAAACATATAATAGTGATGTCTCACTATTTTCTGATAGTTTGATTTTAAGTGAAGAATAAACCTGGTTGGTTTGATGCAACAGAGAATTGGTTTCTGTTTGAATTGTTTAGATAAAATCAGAAACAGGATGTTAAAATCTGTTTGACTTTTATTGTTCTGGATTTTTATACAACAGCTTCAGCTTTTATCCTGTTTATTCCAGCTTATAAACCCACATTTACCCAGGATATAAATCTGAGATTTAAAATCTGAGGCTGACCAGCAGGGGGCGTCAGATGTTAAAACATCCTTCTCTCAGTCCTCCTCCTCCTTTCAGTGTGAAAGTTCAACTTTAACTTGAAAACAAACAGGACCTACAAACTGTTTTCACTCCAATTAAATACAAAACATTTAAACGTTAAAATGTTAAACCGTAATAAGTTCTGTGCAGCTGATTGGTCAGAACTCTGATCCAAATGTTCTCCCTCCATCTTTCTAAACAGGAGAGTTATTTTGTTTATTAGAGGCTGTGGCGGTTCTAGAACAAACGTACTAGGGGGCCCAGAGGGGGCCAGCGTGTTTTCATGGGGGCACAGAAAAACACAGGGCAAGGAATTCAAATATATTAATATAGCTCTATGAGGTGAAATTTCTATTCAATTAGGTTTGATTAAAATCGTAGGAAAGCGGCCGTTCCAACCGTTGCATTTCCGAATTCTCCCGAATGGTGCCCGAGTAAATAAAGTAATGTGACTGGTTGGTTATCAAGGGGGCGGGATTGTTGTAGCGGAAGGTTCGCAAGCAAGTTTGATTGTGGCCAGTTTTTCAGAAGCGTCTTGCTAACCAGTTAGCATCTTAGTGCTAGCAGGTTCCCAATGGGAAATTCCATTGGGACCAAG
>NW_015150783.1:888205-890020 GCF_000732505.1 Cyprinodon variegatus
ACTACAGGCATGCTTAGTGTGAGGGATTGCTGAAGAGTCAATGAGTCAATGCAATAAACAGGTTTTAATTAGATAGAAAACTGAATTAATTTTACTAGATGATCTGGTGAACTGTAAAGTGCCTTGAGATGACATGTGTTGTGAATTGGAGCTATAGAAATAAACTGAATTGAATTTTATATTTGAAAAATATAGATGCTGGTCTGACTGGATGAACACCAGGTGGGAGGTGCAGGTGAGGCAGCTCAGGTATTTGTTAGAACAGGTTTCTTCTGCACAGATCATTCCTGCAGACATTCCAGGGGGAACAGAGGAAAGACATTCCTTGGAAACTGATTATGTGGATATTTTCTATGGAATCTGATGTCAAAATAATCTAATTTTATCCTGAATGTGTTCCTTTTCCACATAAACAGCACCAGCAGCCCCTCCTACAGAGCAGGGAACAGCGACTGTGTTTAAACAATAGGGATGGGTGGTGGCGCGCGCGCCTCGGGAACGCGTAGCGTTTCAGTTGGAAGTGGGCGGGGCGTTGTGAGCGGCCAGCCAATCAGAGGCCGCCCCTCCTCATGTGTTGCTGTTTGCTCTACGTGCCAGACGTGTCCTCCTCTGCCTGTTTATGTCCTGCTGCTGCAGAGCTGAAATAAAGCTGAACCATGATGGCAGCTCCAGGCTTCATGCTATGGATGCAGCCGGTTCCCTACATTTGGCTGAAATAAATACACTGATAAAAAAATGTTTTTGCTTTATTAATTCTGGAAGAAATGAAGCAACAAACAACTATGCATTTTTATTTTGTGGTAAATAAAAATACCTTTAGATTTATTTAGTTTTAACTACAGATTTCTATGCTGGGGAAGATTCTTAGTCATCCAGGTCATAGTTATTACAAAACAGTTTAAAAAAAAATCCACTGGACTTTGTTTCCAGGTTTGAAGACGTTTCTCTTCTCATCCAGGAAGGTTTTTCAATTCAAAATGTCAGAAATAGTGTTGAGTTCAAAGCTTTATATCCAGGGGAAATCAATTAAAAATCAGCAGGGTTCGAATAAAGAAAATCACCAACCAGTAAAGGTCTGCAGACATTTTTAAATACTTTAAACAGCATTTAACACTGAAATGAAATGAGGTGCTTATACATCCATTATGAAATCTAAAGTGTTTTTTTTTTTTTAAGTACAGAACAATCGTTCAGTTTGGTTTATAAACAGTTTTCTGATTCCCATATTTTATCAAACACCTGAACTGAGCGTTTGTTATTTTCTTTCTTTTTTCTGTCTTAATGTTGGCAGTGGGCTTTATGCTGCCCTGCAAGGCTTTAAACCTGGGTTTGANTTGGACAACATGTGGTGATGTATAAATGTTTTAAATCGGGTTGGGTCCGGACCGCGATCCGCTACTCAATGAAAAGGTATCCGGTATTGTGGGCCAACAAAGAACCAAAAACGACCCCCATTTCTAAGGGGAGGACCCGTTCTACTGGTTCAATTTGCATGTTTTCTAAGCCAAAACAATATTCAGGCCACTATATAAAGCTTCAAACTCAACTCTATTTCTGACATTTTGAATTGAAAAAGCTTCCTGGATGGGAAGAGAAACGTCTTCAAACTTGGAAAACAAAGTCCAGTGGATTGTTTTTTTTTTCTTTTTCAGAATAGAGATTTCTTTAACAGCAATAACAGTTATATCAACAGACCAATGCAGCGCTGTAATTAACTAGATCTATTTATACTACTTCTATAGGATTCAAAGTCTAAAGTGTTGCTTATTTCATGCAACTGTAAGCTATATGTGAGCACTTCTATAAAACTGTTGC
>NW_015150783.1:891860-893294 GCF_000732505.1 Cyprinodon variegatus
CCCATTGATTTAGCTTGTAAAGCGGGGAGAATGGCGCTAGGCTTACCGCACCGTGACGTCACTGCTGGAAGATGGCAGGAGGGAGGGGTTACTATATTTGAGCAAAAATGGCCGCTCCCAGACTCAGTGATCCTGACAAACATTATTAATTCAATTTTTTTGCTGATTAAGGCTAAATTAATTAAATCATCGCGAACAATTTAGTTTTAGGTATAAATAATGTTCCATTGATTATTCCCGGACTTTTCCTTTAATTATTCTGATAAAGTTATTTTTTTTATTTCAAATTTTAAGAAAATGTTTGTGCCACCATCTTGCCCAATGCTCACACACAGGTTTTTGAAGCAAAATAATGACCTAATTACCGTCAATATTATTATCTCTATGTGTTTTAGAAGACTGGAAAAAATCCAAATCTAGATAAGTCATTTTTTCTTGAAATAAATGCATTTGTTCTTGGATTGAGGAGTTAAAATTGACATGTTGCCAATGGAACGAGACCATTTACTCTTAAAATAGGAACACACAACTGCATTGTCTTATTTCAAGTGCATTTTATCTAATTATCTTATTTTAAGAGTAAAAATACTGATTCCATTGGCAAACTACGTCATTTACTTACTCAAATTAAGGGTAAATAAACTTAATTTAAGAAAATTCTACTTATTTCTAGATCGTTTTTCCAGTGAACCAGTTTTGGATCTATACACTGGAAAAAATCGAAATCTAGATAAGTTGTTTCTTTTTCTGAAAATAAGTGCATTTGTTCTTGGATTAAGGAAGTAAAGGAGACATTCTGCCAATGGAACAAGACAATTTACACTAAAAATAAGAAAACATAATTGCATTGTCTTATTTCAAGTGCATATTATCTAATTATCTTATTTTAAGAGAACAAATCTCATTTACCTGCTCAAATTAAGGGTAAATACACTTAATTTAAGAAACCTTTACTTATTTCTAGATAATTTTTAGAGTGCATGTTGATGTGTTCTTATGGTGCTGGTGTCTAAAGAACACCATTTTTTATGTTTGGTGAAACATAAATCATCAAACATGCCTCAGATGAATCGTCTGAGGCACTCGGTGATCGCGAGGAAAAATATTATTTTAATTTTTTTACTGATTATCACTACATTAATTAAATCACTGCGAACGTATTAGTGTTAGGTATAAATAAGGATCCATTGATTATTCCTGGCTGACCAGACTTTTCCTTTAAAGGCCAAGTTTGTCACACAAACAAGGAATTTGACTTTACCTTCACTTTGCTCGTAAATAAATATACTTCCATGTTTTTTTTATAAAAGTTGGAGACCTGGTTGGATTGATGCAAATAAGCTTTGGTATCAATAATGGTACTCAGTGTTCCTCAGAGCGGCAGCCTGGTGGAAGAAACTGTCTCTAGACGTGTTTCCATCAATGTCTCTTTAT
>NW_015150784.1:0-7916 GCF_000732505.1 Cyprinodon variegatus
TTTCTTTACAATAAACTTGCTCTGTGATAATTGAAAAGTATTGAGACTCAGCACTGACAACATATCTACTGAGTTTTTTAAGACTTTTTGGTAAGAGATAAAGCATTTATCATTTAACTCATATTTGGAGTGTATAAACATCATTTAACTCATATTTGGAGTGTATAAACAGAGTCCACAATCCCAAAAAATGAAAGCTGAATTGATTACATAATTGCTAAAGGGTGTTAAAGGAAAGCTCTGCGTTTACACCTTGAAGCTTTCTCTCTCGTGTTGTTTTTCCTGAAAAGAGATCACTCAGGACCAGCTCTTTAAATAACACTTCATAATGTATATGCATTAAATAACCATGAGACATGACAACATATTTTGATAGAAATTCTAATCTTACTGACATAAGATCAGAGAAGTTGCTTTCAGTTACAGAAGGCAACGCTTTCCAACCGGGCTCACATCTCGTGCAGTGGGCCCCAATAAAAAGTTTGAGAAGCATTTTATACATCTCCAGTCTGCCACATCATCACATCATACATGTTTGAAGATGAGGAGACATCCATGCCTTAAGCCTTATCAAAATATTACACTTTATTCTTAGCTGAAGGACACTTTTCTCATTCCATTCCCAAATCTTTGCCATGTACAAAATGAAGATGATAACTGTATATCTGGACAGAGGAACTGTCCTAAATAGATAAACTACTGGGGAAAACATTCATTCTGACACACAACAGACAGGTAATATTAGGGTGTAATAAACTCACACATCATCAATGATAACTATCCTAACAAGGACAATAAGGATATTTTACAGTTAATCAGTGATGCCAAATCTCACCAACACTATTTATTCTCTATGTACAGCTATTTGCTAATTTTAAAATAAATGACAAAGATGTAGAAAGTATATAAATATTTAATACTACAGTAAGTTTAAGAAGAGTCAATTTAAAGATGATACAGTGATTTCTCAAAAAAAAAAAAAAAAAAAAAAAAAGAATTCTTCCAAAGGCTTAAATAGAATCTCTGTTTTCTTTTCTGAGATTAATATGAAGGGATTGTATCTTAAAAAAAACAATGTGAAATGCTCCCCATATGACAACAGTAATACAGGCATGATGTTGATTCCTGTCAAGAGTCAATTCAAATATTTTGTAATCAGGTTAATAAAAAATGTGGGAACAAGACAATCCAAAAATAAAAATGACAGACTTGAAGAAATAATAAAAAAGATCTCAATCCCTAATTAATAGAAGACCTAACTAATCTGAGATTTAACATTCTGTCAAAATCTAAAGGTCTGTCCTAATTGGTGTACCCAAGATATTCCTTGCATATTAGTTAACATAACACCAAAAAAGCAAACAGTATAATTGATCAATCTATATGGCAAAACCTAACATTCACTTTATTAAAAAAATAAATAAATAAATAAATAAGTAAACCGTGTACTAATATTATAAAGGGGAATTAAAAACAACTGACTTTGAATCTATCATTTAAATCAAGTGCAAAAAAGCCTTTCGGTCTAAAACTGATTGTTTATGGTTCTTATCCTCAAAAACATTTTTTGATGAAGTTGGAAGTTTGTAATTACTTTAAAATTTGATTTTGAGATTTCTAATTTGCTGATCCAGCTTTCTAAATATCACAAGCAAGTATCTCAATATTGAAGGTTGGTGTTTCCCTTTACTTTTAGGCCATACAGCCCCACCTTGTGGAAAGATAGAGTTATTACCACGAGTAGAAACAAGGCATATTCATTCAAAGTTGGTACTGACTGACTGACTGACTGACTGACTGACTGACTGACTGACTGACTCATTCATTCATTGAATCCAAAATGGGAAATTATCATGTGGTAGCAGCAAGACAGGGAACTCAAAAATAAAATAAATACAAAAAATAAAACAACCCAAGAAGTATTCTTCTTTAGAGGGAAGTATCCTTATCCACCACCATTGTAAGAAGTAAGAGCCAAATATATATGTACAACAAATATGTAGAACTTACCGTAAAAACCTATAGTTCACATAACTGTATGGTCTAATACAAATTAAAGTTTGAAATTCGCTATGAACAAGGGTTAAAACATCATACGGAGGTCTCTTTCAACACATTATAACTGCAATCAAATCAGATGTTTGTGAATGTGTTTTCTGGTCTATGGAAGAAAAAACAATAGAAAACTTTTACTTTTCCCAAGTTATTGAATAGTTTTGGGAAGAATTACAGAACTGGTTGAAAATTTCATAGATAGAATGTACACACTTTTACAAAAAGCAAATATTTTATGACAGTGAGAGTCTACAGGATGAATTCTGTAAAATGGGCAACACAATTATATTTATGGGTAAATACCACATTCATAATGGCAAATGGTAAATGATTAAAAATGAAAATGGTGTGATGTGGTGAACTTAACTTTTAATAACAAAATATTACATTTAATTGTTTAATGGTGTATTAAACAATTATTTTAAATTTAATGGTACATTTAGTTTTTTCTAAAGATGTCTTTTAGTCCAGTTGCTCAGACTTTTGAACTGTTGAATCTCATTCCTGGCTTATTGCAATCGATTTCTTTCTGATGTAAAGTGATGTACATCTTTATTACATTATATACCATAAAGCGCTATAGGGATTTCATTATCAGCAACTTATAAGTGAGAATGGCAATAAAGGAGGGAGATATTGAGAAATACAGAGAAATGCAAAGAACATTTTGAGTGATAAAATTGGGCATTCATACCACTTTCCAACAGTTGAATGACAGCTTTATTGTGTGGCATGAATGTTTTCTACTTTCTTATTTTTTCTACATGGTCTTTTCTGTTTCATTCCATTTACATTTGGGGAAAACAAGTTACCATCTTACACCTTATCTTTGACCTCATATAATGGTTTTGTGTTGTTTCTTGTAAGCCTTTAATTATATGTTAATTCTTGCAAATAGATACACAAGACTTTTTTCCAGGTAAACACCTTTGAATGTGTTTGGCATACTTGTGTTATTTTTCTTAATTCTTCTTATTGAAATTAATTATTTTATTGTAGCTGTTTACTTTTTTGTTCACGTGTAGAAATAATAGACATACTGTATTAGCCCTACCTACTAGCAACCATGGTTAAGAATATATAAAGAGGCCCCCCAAAAAGTAAAACTTGCTTTTGCAGCGGCAGAATATATCAGTAAGCAACTTAGAAAAATCTAACTCTTAATCAAATCATTTATTCAGCAGACAAATTAATCTACAGTAAGATTTTTTTTTAAATAAAAATTTGTATACAGATATTCTCAGTGAGATATCGTTTACAGGAGAGGTTTGTTGCTCTCTTATAAATAGGGGACACAGGTGAAGAGATCCTTTTTTTTTTTAAAAATCACAGGTGGCATAATAATGACATTACTACAGGGGTGGAGCTAGATGGGGGGCCAGGGGTGGCCATGGCTAATGGTGGTGATTTATGCATATAAATAGCTTTATTATAAATCATGCAGGGAGTATTACAGATTATATGGACACTGCAATTTAAGTAGAACAGGAAAGGAAAAACAGAAAAAAAGGAGAAAAGATGAAAGAAAGAGGAGATAATAGAGGAGATAAAAGGGAGAAAACGATAAAACATCTTCAGTCTGCTTCATCACATGCAAAGAGACGTAAAAAGAACAGCACAACAAATGGATATAGTATAAGAGATACAATAAAGTAACACCTAGATACTATCGCTGAAGTATAAGTATTATCTAATCTGACATGTATACAGTGGTAGCTGAAGAAAAGAATATGGGCTTTCTGTATGGAAGTGAAACTCTAAGTAACAGGAACCGAGCACCTGTAGTTGTTTGTGAGAGTGCACTTGTGCATTTAAAGTTTATCCAAAGGAAAAATGCTCAATAGTGGTTGTGAAGAGCCGAGGACGCACCTCCCTAGAGCACCGAGGCAAGCGCTGGGGGACCCAAAGAGCAAAGGCCCACAGGAGGGGCCAACCCAGGAAATCCGACCCCCACCAAAGGTGGAAGAGAGATGGCCCCGAGGAAGTCCCCCAGCCACCGCTATGCCCGAGCACCAGGGAACCGCGGGGATAAGTCCGCGGTCTCTGCCGGCAGCCAGCCACCCCAAAGTGGATCCGGCCCTGGGCCCCAGGGACCCCTGTGGTTTTAAAATGTTTGACACTAGTGTCTCACCTTTCAGCAGGAAAACCCTAAACGTACACATCTACATCTGGAGCGACACCTAACTATTTATATCCAAGCATATTAATATACATAATTTAAACAAACTTTGACCGTTTAAATGACTCAGTCAAAGCAAAGATCTAAATCCAAATAAGAACCTACAAAAGGTGAAAATATAACCAATCAGAAAAAGCATGAATTTTAATTTAAGAGAAAGCAAATATTGTAAAACAAAATAAGGAGGGGAAAAAAAGGTAACCATGAATGGCCTTCATTCAGACTTGTTAACGTTGATGTATTTGGCGTGCAACAGCGACACCTACAGTCGAAGAAAGTAAACTCACTTCGATGATTGCGCACGAGCTGTAACCTTCACGCGCATAAATGGGTGGTCCGAGAGCAGAGCTCTAGTTAAAAACCTACAGAGTGTATCTGTCCTGTGTCTCTACCTTCCTACCGTGCTCCAGACAGAAAGCTCTCCCAGAACGGGCAGCAAACTCTCCCAGAAGAGGTGAGACAAAGTTTCTCCTCTCTGTTTCTTTCTTTCTCCTAACAGGACGTCGTTTTTCTCATAGGGTGTGCCCAAACGGCTCTGCCAACTTTACCGTTTTCTTCTTCCTCATACACTTTCCGCAACGTTTTGTCTTTAAGTCAACTGTTTAAAGGGCCAGCAAAGCCTAATTACATTTCTGCAGCCGTTATGAATACAAAGAAACTGCCGCCACAACTTGGTTATTTAGTTTCGCTTTAAGTCAGATTATCACTATTGCTTACTTACCAGTAAATTCGCTGCATTTGGAAATCAGAATATCATCAAACTGCTGTCCAAAGGGCGAAGTTTGAAGCCATTGTAAATGCAATATGTTCAAACAGAGGTATTTTTAAATTGTTGCTTTTTCCTTTAAACTAAATGTACCACAGACGTTTGCATGTATTTGAATAGACAGCAGGATCTCTTTGGAGTCGGGTTGTGTTTTCTTACATCATTATTTTTCTTCCTGATTTTCTGCTGATTGTTTAAGTCACATGATTAGTGAAATATTTACACCACAAAGTCTGTCGGTTTGAGTTCAAACCACAGTGAATAGTACATGTCTCCATCCTATTGGAGAATTTTTCAGTCCTATTTTGCTTTCAGTAACAGAAACTTTTAGTGTTTGGTCATTTTACCAGGGGCGGAACGAGATGGGGGGCCAGGGGTGGCCACCCTTCCATTTCCCCCCCTCTCTAATACAGATGGTGGCAGGAGTAATACTCTCAAGTGGAATGTTCTAAATTATTTAACATTGTAATCTTTCATCTGTTAACAGTTACTTGACAACAAAAACACTGTGGTTAAATATGCACATCCATATACTAACATTCAAGATGATAAATACAGAATTCATGCTCTTTTCAGAACTAGATTTTGTTTAATGGGGTAAAGATTTATCTGCAAGTCAACTATGAGTCTTCAGTGAAATCAGAGATAAATAACTACTTTAATAATAAGTAATCCATATAATATAGACGTTAGTACATCTAAATATAAATTTATGTAGAAGAATTATTGGAAAAAGTATGTAAGTAGTGACAATGATTAAGATTTTCACATCAGAACTCAAACTTGAAAGAATTTTGTGCTCTAGACCTTTACTTTAGACAGCATGGATGTTTATATATATGCATCAATTTGTTAGCAAAGGCTGTAGGAAAGTATAGTTAGTCTTTATTTAGGAAATATAGATGTTGTGGTTGTTAATTTTCCTTTTGGAACAGTGTATGTGAATGAGATGACATGTGTTGTGAATTGGCGCTGTATAAATAAACTGAATTGAATTGAAATTGAATTGGAAATTGACCCTGAGGTTCTGGTGCCTATCTGCTTTCGGCCACTGGTTATTGCCTGATCACCCTGATTAAAATTCTCTAGCTATGCATCTGTACACTAACCAAAATGTGTGCTATGAGGTGTTTTCCTAATACGTTTCAAAATAGTGGCTCTTTGCAAGCAGATGGGAGTAAATCCCCCCTGGAGTAATTACAGGTGTGTCCAAACAAATAAACACTTAGCTCATGCAACACCAGCTCTGAAATGAGACACAGGAGAGCTCATGATCTAATGAGTGTGATGGAAACCCTCTGGCAGATAATAAACCAAATAAAATATTAATCAAAGGTTAAAAAGGGATACCCTTAAACCTGCTCTGTGTTATTACCTCTGGGGATTGCTTCCTCTTTGTTTGCTATAACCTTTTGTTCTTGTGTGTATTATTATTTATTTGTGATTTTTCTTTTCCAGCTTCCCAGACTTCCAGATCAGAACTACACTCTCATCCAACAATGGCAGCCGTAAGTTTGTTCTTTCAAAGCTGTTTTACATAATAGCCATCAATAATATTTGCATTTATTGTAGGTGCAAGATCAGTAGGCACAGTGTGTCCCTTGCTTTGAAAACTAGACCTAGAGTTATTGGCTTTATGCTGTTATATTTGCAGCCTGTAGAATGAATAAATGGGCTTCAGCTTAAAATGTGCCAAATTATGATGATACTTAAAAACCCATATTGAAGTTTAATGTGATACCTCTTCAAACTGCCAAAGATGTCTTTTAGGAGTTGTGATTATATTGTTTTTCAGCATCACTGGTTTCTTCAAACAAACAACTTTTCTCAAAGTACAAAATATTAAAGTAGTTATTTGTCCTTATTATCCTACCGGCACATTTGTTTGCTGCCATCACAATATTTATCAGCTGATTCAGTGTAGCTAAATTCACCCTCTCTGTCTCCTTATGATTTTCAATTCATGAAAATATAGGTTACCACATGAGTTGCTCTGTAATTAACATGTTATATCTTGTTTTGTTTTTCATTTTAAAGATTTGCAGCAGCCTCTACGGTTGTGTTATTGCAAATCTTTATGAAACATCCTAAATTTGGAATAGAAAATGCGTTTCATTAAGGAGAGTTTTAGTTTTCCTAAAATTCGCATTATATTTATTAACTAAACTAAGAATACTGTTAGAGATGCACTCCTAATGCACTCCCACTCCTAATCCTAATTTTTCTGTTTCCCTTAATTTCCCTTTTTTCCCGCCCAGCTGCTGGGCTACTATAGCACCGGTCCAGCAGTACAGTGGTTGATTTGACCCAGCGAAATGGGTTAACATTTAACCCAACAAATAGGTTATAATGTTCCAACCACATTCTGAGTCGAATTAACCACAATTTTTTTTTAATAAATTTAAACAAACATATTTTTTATTTTCTGTACCCAAATGCTGGATCAAAGTGATAACATTTCTGGGTTGTTTTAACTTTATAACTTCATATTCCCTCTATCCAAATGTTGGGTCAAATTATCAACAGTTCTTGTTTGTTTCACCAGCTACATTCTACGTACATTTGTATAAATGCTGGGGGAAATTGTTCAACGCCTCAGATCGATTCTAACATATTACAGTACAATCATTAGGAGAATAAAATGCAATAGACGACCCATATCTATAATAAAATACATGCTAGATATAGTCATGCAAAGCATGGTTTATGCAATAAACATGATACTGGACTCTTTACAAGGCAACACCTTGAAATTTATCAATACTTTATATCCACAATACAAAATGGAAGCAGTCAAGTTAATCATGGAACAGTTTAAATGATTGTCATTAAAATAATGAACAACTGAGAAGAGAAACAGACCAAGTGTTAAACTTGTAGTAACAAGCTGTTCTTTAGGCCATTAGATACTGGCAA
>NW_015150784.1:8308-20853 GCF_000732505.1 Cyprinodon variegatus
TATATATATATATATATATATATATATATATACACATATATATATATATATATATATATATATACACATATATATATATATATATATATATATATACACATATATATATACATATATAGTTGTGCTTAAAAGTTTACATACCCTCCCATTACAGAAAATTATGATGAAAATTTCACATTAGTAATTGAAATGACATAAAACGGAATAAAGTTTAAATTAACCATAATTTAGTAAGACTAGGATAGAGTATGGAGAGTAGAGAGCAGAATACACCAGACCTGTCCTTCAAAAGTGGCAAAAATCGGCTGCATTTGTCAGCCTCATAAGAGGCCGAACAGGCCGCTTTGCTGCGCTTAATCGACTGAAGAATCTGGCTTTCTGAGGCGCATCTGCCAGATCCGAACACAGTAGTAGTTTGTACAAACATTTTACTAATAACATGCTATGCTGACGGTAATTTAGGTGCTCTAAATGTGTGAGCTGATGGTGGATAGAGGATGCAGCTTGGCACATTCGTGTCTTTTCAGATGATGAGCTCAAAGCACAAACAACCAGGTGCTGGGTCAACCTATGCATGTTGGGTTGATGGATATGAAAAGAATCTTGACCTGGTGCATAGGTTTTGCAAAACATAACCACAGTACCATTAAAAATAATCCAACTACCTTCAAAATAACTTTTCTATTTCATAACCCTGATAAATCAACCCAGCATTTTTAGAGTGAAGAACTCGACACAGTTTTAATTTAAAAATGCTTCAAATAACACCATGTACCTAAGGGGCTTTTTTTAACATAGGTAGAAAACTAGATAAAGTTTAGGGACATATGCTCTGATGCTAAAGATAAACGATCTTGGTATTGCTTCACAGTTTTGTAGATAAAAGTTTCTGCTTCTATTAAAAGGACTGCATGTTTGTAGTGTGAAAATGCCAAATTTGTTTTAGATAAGTTTATAGGTGTGAAAGTTTGAGCACTGTTTACTAAAATATATTTTTATAGATAAATGGCTGTTAATTTGTCATTTATGAGCAGATTGGAAACCGTGGAACTGTGACCGAGGCATCTGGTTTCGACGCTGAAGCCGATGTCCAGAAACTGAGAGGAGCCATGAAGGGAACTGGTAAGTGGCCAGCAGCAGCATTTTCATTCATTTACTGAAGTTATGGTTGACAGATGGACGGCTACATGGAAAGAAAAAAATCTGTTCCTCCCAACTTCTAGAGGAAAGTTTGACGCATCATTTAGTGTTGCTAAGCATTTGTTTTGCAATCACAGCTGTAGATTTAAGACTTTTAAGTCTTTTCTTTCTGCATCCTGCAGTTAAATATCACTTTCCTTTGAAAAAAAAGGAAGATAAAACCCCTGGTCATGCAGAGTACGTTACAAAACTGATCTCACTGTAGAATGCAGTGCTCTGAAATGACGTTACACGCATTCACAAAAAACCTTTTCTTCATATTGACAGATTTCTTGAAAAGAATGTTGATGCTGTTAAGAGTTAACAAGGTTAATCTGATGCTGCTGACTCCAGGTTCAGGCCTTTCACTAACAGAAAGTTTCCATGGCAACAGTGAAAAAGTGCAGTTTGTCAGGGTTATCTACTAGGCTGTTGAAGGAATGTTTTTTAGACAGACGCCCCGATTAAAAGTTAGGTTTGAGATACAGTGCAGTAAAAAGTATTAGAAACATTGGAAACCCTCCAGTGTGGCTGAATTAACACTATTTCAGTTATTGTAAAAGCTTAATATTAGATTATTATTATTAGGTCTAGGAGTAAAATAATTTTTTTCACAAAGGCCAAGGTAGGATTTGATTGCTGTTTTCCATTAATCTGTTATTCTTATTCAAAATAAAACTTTCTTTGATTGGGTTTATTTCTGTCTGATATTAAAAGATGTATTTGATGTTATTCGATTGGTTTAATTATTTCTGATCTGCCTTACAGGAACGGACGAGGCGGCCATCATCGATGTCCTGGCGCACCGTACGATCGCCCAGAGGCAGCGCATCAAGGAGGCCTACAAACAAACTGTGGGGAAGGTGAGAGCAGAAGCAATCATCTGATTGAATAAAGGATTATTATCTTGAACAAACATTATTCTAAGCAAATGGAGAAGCAATAACTTAACAAAATAATAAAAAATGAAGAACAGCACCCTAAATGAACCCTATTGATAAAATGCTGTTGAAGTTTTATCACTTTTTGTTTCAGCGTCTGCTCTTATCATGTGTTCATTGTGGGTGTGGTACAGACACAGATAAAGTCCAAGTTAACTATTGACTAAAGAGGAGAAATACATTTGAAATGACCATCTGTAAACACAACCTGAGACAGAGGGAGGCCTGTGGACGGCTGGAAGGGGGAAGGCTCTCTCCCATAATAAACATCCACTGAAACCAAATAAGGGAGGCCACTAACCTTCCTCTGCGTTCTTTTATGATTAGTCTGGATCAATTTATTAACTGAAGGGGAAGCACTGGGATTGACATAGTGAGATAAATGTTATCTCTCCATATAATGTCCAGTAAGAGATTCAATAACGTTTTTCTGAGAGTTCATTGAGGGAACAGCAGGAAAAGCAAAGACAGAGAGAAAGCAGGAAGAGTGAGTCATGTTCACACCAACACGTGGTCAGCTGTCTTAGCAGCTCCTCTGTTCACTAAATGTTTCCAGAAACCACACCCTCTAGTGGGGAACCAAGCGCTGCTGGAATATGTCAAGTCTGGTCTTTAGAAGACATTCAGTTTCCATCACTGATCTTAATTATGAGATTAATTCATGAGATCAATGGAAAATGACTTCATTTTGATCCTTTGGTTTGTCACATCAGGAGCTGGCTGATGATCTTTCTTCAGAGCTGAGTGGGAACTTCAAGAGTGTTGTTCTGGGTCTGCTGATGTTAGCACCTGTCTACGATGCATATGAGCTGAAACATGCAATGAAGGTGAGGATTTCTCACTTCCATAGCCTCAGAACAGGAAGGATTAAAGGATTTTGCAAACACATAAAGCAAAACCTCAGAATTTATTTTTTTGCTAATGATACTGTCATTTAATTTGCTCCTTCCACACCTTATTCAAGCACTTTATCAGCTCAAGTCATTTAATGCATCCAGTTTTTATGTGGTTAAAAACTCCACTAAGTACAAATAAAATGAAAGCATCTGTTGGTTGATATTCTGTTTTTTTAGTTATTCCATTTGTAAATAAATGCATGCAAAATGCATAATTTTAAACAATAATTTCAGAAAAAGTATTGTAAAAAGTTACAGTAAGACAATCATTCTTATTCCTTATCCAATGAAGCTAATTGGACTTCTGGTAAAGGGGTTTTACATTCACCATGTTTATACACGTTTCTATCAGTTTATTTGTTTTTTGGTTATTTAATTGTGCACCATTTTACCTTGGAGTTTAAAACTCATTCTTGAACTGGGTTTGGTGTCAAACAAAACAACAAGAGGATTTGCATTATGAATTTTGTGAAATAAAGGTATCACAGATGATAAGTCCTGATTTTATAAGGACAGGTACTTCTATGTAATCTTGTCTAGATTTTACTAAATAATGCAGATTATAGCCAATCTTAGTCGAACTATTTGCAAGAAGAATATAAAATAGACCCCTCTTATTAAAGGGGTCATAGAATGATTATTTAGGGTATTTGGTGCTGGTCCTTAAGGTCTCTGAATAGGTTGTGTAACATTGGTTTGGCTGAAAATGGCATATTTGCTGTTCTATGAGCCCTAATGCAAGCCTGGTTAAAAGCCAGAGAATGAAACGACAAGTTTTCTTCCTTTTATGGTATGTTCATGAATATTTACATGAGCTGTGCGCTGATTGGTTGGTTTACAACGAGCGAAGCTGCTGAGCAAAGATACATCATAGCAACAAGCACTCACTCACTGAAACATTAAATTGTTGATATGGTAGGGTGACCAGACGTCCTCTTTTTCCCGGACATGTCCTAGTTTTCATACCTAAAATAATGTCCTGGGGGGAATTTCAAAATCGTCCGGGATTTTGGTCGACTACAGTGCAGCACATAGTGAAAAAATGGGCACTCAAACTGAGCCATCAGCTCTGGGGCTGGTCCGGGAACCCTGGCAGACAGGGGCAGGGAGCCAACGGGGGATGGAGTGAACTTTTCTGTACGTCCATTTCACCCACTGAACTATCGTTATTCATCTATGACTATGTAAACTCGGTTTTGAATTCTATGACCATTTTAAGGCCTAAAATATTTAGTCTTTAGACTATTGTATGACTTTTGAGTACATCTTCCTAAAAAGGCTCTCGACATTTTTATTAAATCCGCTTAACATTACTGGTGACATTTTGAGTAAAATTTCTGTGAATAGCAAAAAAAGATGTTCCTCATTTAAAAAAAAGGTTACACCCTTAATCATTGAATTTTATTAGCCGCGTTTGTCTCATATTATGTGTCTTTGATTTTCATCGAGGTTAGATTACAACAAATGAAAAACTAGCACCATTAAACATAGACTTACTTTTATGCCTTAAACTAATTTCTATTGATCCAATTCATTTTATGCATATTTCCTTCTTCACAGGGGGCTGGGACTGAAGAGGCCTGCCTCATTGACATTCTGGCTTCTAGAACCAATGATGAAATAAATACCATCAATTCAGTCTATAAAAAAGGTAACCGTGTTACTTCTGTAAACAATATGTCAGGTTACTGTATATCTTAGGATCTGTTGTTTCCTGTGGCCTATGTATGACATACGATATTGTATGGCGGCAGGCGACTAAAGGCCCATTATCAGAAAGCAGTGGAAGTAATAAATTATTCAGGACGTGATCTGCTCTCTGTCTGGGAGCACGTTCTTTTTACCTTTGTTTTTTCAGTATTTTGTTTTTAAACTGACACAAATGAGCGTTTATCTAAACTGTATGGAAAACATAGCATTTTTTAATAACTGCCTTTAAGTAAGATTGAACTATAAGTAGGTATATATGTTGTGTGTTTTTTTTTCACTTTAGAGTATGGGAAGACCCTGGAGCAGGATGTGTCTGGAGACACCTCTGGGATGTTTAAAAGAGTTTTGGTGTCTTTGCTCACGGTAAGCAAACAAAAATCCCCAAGCTTTCTCCAGTATTGTTTCTTTAATATGTAGTTTTAAAATCACACCTCACAATTACTGGCAACTCTGTCAAAGATTTTCAAAATGCCTTAAATTCAATAGTTGTTATTGAGACCTGTTTTTTACAGTTCAAGTGTTTTAAACATTTTAAATTATTACTCCTACCAGAAAATACTGGTATATCTATGCCAAGAGGTATTTTCTGACATTAACACAAATCTCCTTGTTTTGGATTCATAAAACTAAAGGCTGCGAAAAGAAATGGAGCATCAAAATTTGAAAAGTTAAAGAGCTTGATCTTCAAGCTAACGCAGTATTTAGAAATACCATGTATAAAGGTTTAGTCACTTTTTATATAGGGAAGTTTACTGCATGTTATCATGATTAATTTCATAACAGGAAATTAGGAAAATGTCAAAAAATTGGCCAGGATGTTAATCTATGACCACATATTTGTCTTTCTCATTCGAAGTATTGAATAAGAGGAATGAACCCGGAAAATATTTCTGATGAAATTTGTATAACAGGTAATCAACAAGATTTTGAAAAAGTAAACTAATAGGTCTAACATTGAATTAATATACTGAAATTAAAAACTTGATTTTTAAAAATAATCGTCTCAGGTGCTGTAATTAAAACACTGCATAGATTAGATAAAAGGTAGGATACATAAAAGGTGCCATTAATAATCACTTTATTCACTGATGAACTGAGACACAGAGCAACAAGTAGGAGTCACTCAAAAAAGTTTTAGGAGCAATTAAAATTACTTTCTTGCATATACATTGTTATTGACAAGTTATTTTCTAAAAAAAAAATTTTCGACTGTCATCTATCCCATCCAGATCTGTTGGTAAAGACTTAACAAAACTTTCTTTTACTTGATGTAAGAATATTTTCTGTTTTAATTTGTTTGATATTAGTTCGAGTAAAACATTACAGCACAAACAAAACTGATGTAGCAGCAATTCTGAGGTGCTGTTATGTGTCAAGAGAAAACTTGTAATGGATGCTTTTTCACAGAAGAGGAATCGGTAGCCATTAATGCCCTAGTTAGCTGCGTATTGAACTTATTTTGTTTTTTTGTAATTGCAGGCTGGACGAGATGAAAGCGATAAGGTGGACGAAGCCCAGGCTGTTCAAGATGCAAAGGTCAATATTTCTACCTTTAGCAGGAATTAACCTCCCATATACATACATAAATTATATATATATATATGTATATTTATTTTATTAATTCATTTTTTTTACTCCTGGATTTGTAGGACATCTATGAGGCTGGAGAGGCTCGTTGGGGCACAGATGAGGTTAAATTCCTCACGGTTCTGTGTGTTAGAAACCGAAACCATCTGCTGAGAGGTACTCCTGCCAAAACTGCAGTTTTTTTCATGAACTGGAGATGGAAGTCTTGTTATAGATTAAGAAGGCTTTACTGCCCCCTTGTGGCTGGTTTATATCCAAACATTCAGTTTTGTATTTTTACCTATTCCGTAAGTCTCAAGCTCATAAGGATCACTTCCCCCCTCTGTAAATCCTCTTGTTGTTTCAGTGTTTGAAGAGTATCAGAAGATTTCTGGCAAAGACATTGAGGAAAGTATCAAGAGGGAGATGTCTGGCTGCTTGGAGGACGTCTTTCTGGCCATAGGTCAGCTTTGATACCTGCAGGTTTCATCAAACTGGTATCTATTTGCTGTCAGTTACTGTCTGACTGCTGATAGAAGTTATCTTTAAACTTAAAAATCTAAGGTTTTATTTATCATTCTGGTTTAACATGTATATAAATGTACTCTTTATCAGACCATATTGTCCCAAAAGTTTTTAAAAAATAATCCTGTCTTAAAATCTGTGTTTGTTTGTTTTTTTCGTTATCTTATCAAGGCCAGTTAGTTATACGTCAGCCTGCACACATAAATTTGTGTGATCATATATCGATGGTTATCTGTCAATTGATTTTTTTCAGTCATAGCATCTTGACAGTTGAAATAAGAGATAAGAATTATTTACTTTACCATTGACTTCAGTCCCAGTGTTCATGGGGATGGACGTCTGTGTCTTCAGCAGGCGTAGAGCTAACAGAACTGGCAGTGTTGTGAGGCAAGGGCTCAAACATGTACGGCTGTAAGCCTTCTACACCAAACCAAGCTTCTGCCGCCCTGGCATCCTCTTCCACATTATCTTCTTCCCCACTTTCCTCTTCTAAGTAAAAAATGTGTTAGAGGAGACTCGTCCAGGACCTCCGACAAAACTCTCCTGCTCTTGCATGTTTCCGCTGTCCATAGCGTTGCTTGACAGTGTCGTCTTTAGTTGCATTACTTGGTCCCAATGTAATTTCCTATTGGGAACCTACTAGCACTAAGTTGCTAACTGGTCAATAAGATGCTTTCGAGACACCGGTCACAACCAAACTTGCTTGCGAACCTTCCGCCACAACAATCCCGCCCTCTTGATAAATTACCAATCACATTCACTTTATTCACTGGTGTGAAGTCGGGCACCACTCAGGAGAATTGGGAACTGCAACTGTTGGATCAGCCGTTTCCCTATGACTTTAAGATTTTAGTGTGACTAACACTAATATTGGCTTGTTTTTATTGCTTTGCAGTGAAGTGCATCAGGAACAAGCCAGCATTCTTTGCTGAACGACTATACAAGTCAATGAAGGTAAATATACGTTGAAAAGAAATTAAAGGTTTTCAGATACATTATAGAAACAAATCTGAGAGGCTTGGTGTTGAGCTGTATTCAGTCTCCCTTAACCATCATTTTCTGCAACAAAATCCTGTGTAAAAGATCCCTTGAGAGGAGATATTATAGCTAATTACAGTTTAATCTCAATGCAAATACAGCTGTTATGAAGCTTGAAAAAATATTTTGAAGAACAAATAATAAAACACCGGTCAGTTAGAAAGTTTTGCAGAGCATTGCAGTAACTAAAAGAAAAGCACAACTGCAAGCCTACTAAAACACAGCCTTTCTGAAAGGCCTGGTAAGGAGAGCTTTTATAAAAATATAAACAACATAGACACTCATTGGAATTCTGGAGGAGCTGCAGAGATCCACAGTAGGGGAGAATCTTTCAACCAGACAACTATGAGTCATGCATTGAGAAAGCCTTTATCCAACAGATGTCAGAAGAAAGATATAGGCAAAAGAAAGCAAAAAAAAGTTCTGTATACTGTTTTCCATAAGCCACAAAGCAACACTTAAGACATAGAAGGAGGGGCTCTGGTCACATGAGATCAAAATGTTACTTTTTCCACATAACCATAGCATGATGGGAGGCAAAAAATGTCTTAAATTAAGTGCATTTACCCTTAATCTGAGTAGGGAAATAAGTTGATTTACCTATGGGATGAGTATAATTATTCTTAAAATAAGTATTTTAGATAATTTGCACTTGAAACGAGAGACTGTAGTTAGTTAGTTAAATAGTTTTTTCCTATTGTAAATCTAAATTGCCTTGTTCTATTTGCAAAGTGTCTCACTTATCTCCTTAATTGAAGAAATAATTCACATCTTTTAAGAAAAACGGAATTATTGAGATTTAAATTATTTGCAATGTACCGTGAAGGTGCAGCATTGTGCAGGTGGGATGTTATTCTTTTTCAGAAGGGTAAGGGAAAATGTCAGTCCATTATAAGGTACAATTACAGTACACAAAGCTTCCTGAAAAACAAAAATTGTTAATAAACTAAGCAAAATACTAAGAATGAGCAGGTGGTGCACCTTCAAAGACAATGATGTAAAACAGACAACCAGGGCTCCAATGGAACAGAACATTGTCGAATATGGCTTATTAAAAGTCCAGGTCCAAACCTAATTGGTATCTTCTATCACCCAGACTTAAACATACAGATTTAAATCTATGGTTTGGGTTTTTATTAGTTTCTTTCAGTGCTTTTTTTTGCATGTTCATCACCCACTGGCATTAATAGTCTTCAATGATTTATGAACACAACTTTGATCCAGTTTACTGTCTTTTCCTTTAAGGGGCTGGGCACCACAGACAGCGTCCTCATCAGAATAATGGTCGCCAGAGCTGAAATCGACATGTTGGACATTAAGGCTCAGTTCCTGAAAATGTATGGAAAGACTCTGCACTCCTTCATCAAGGTGAGGGGCGTGGACACGCTTTAGTCAGCACAACCTTTACAATACATCAGCCATGATCTAATAATGATAATTGGAAAACATGCTTTAAGTGATTGCTAGCCTTTCAATCTACGGA
This sequence comes from Cyprinodon variegatus, assembly GCF_000732505.1. Taxonomy (NCBI): domain Eukaryota; kingdom Metazoa; phylum Chordata; class Actinopteri; order Cyprinodontiformes; family Cyprinodontidae; genus Cyprinodon; species Cyprinodon variegatus. The sequence continues at coordinate 17,647 of NW_015150784.1, forward strand.
AGCCTTTTTTTCCCCCTGCAAATGTTTCCATATGTATAAGGGGAGCCAAAATGAGCTTTTGATAATTTGCAGTATTCTTAAAATCCTCATAGACCTTTTTCTCTCTATTTAGGGAGACACGTCAGGCGACTACCGTAAAATCCTGCTGGAGCTCTGTGGAGGCGAATAGAAACTACTTCAGCCCCGTTCCTCCAGACAACATCATGTTTTTTTATGATATCTCCGTTTCTGCCTTTCTCATTTTGCTAATTAACATGGTGCCTCATATCACTGTTTCTGAAACCAATTAAACCAAAGACCAGTGAACTTTTACACCTCTGTGTCTTTTGTGATTTATTGCATGTTGGGGGGTAGGGTGGTGATTAATGGGATCAAAGAAGCACAGATACCTCCTAAATCTTTCAAACAGAAAAGTTAAAACATCTAATGACTTTGCTGATTTTGGTTTTCTTCTTTCCGTTCTATAAAGTCCATTTGCTTAATTAGTTACCTTGGTTCTCCTTTGTTACATCGGCCTGTTTGATTGGATTTAATTAGATTAACAGGTTGTCACTGTTTTGAAGCAAGCAAAGGGAGCTCTGATTAAGGGGATGTTATAGCTGTTGTGTTCATACTCAGTGAAACCACTAGGGGGAACCAAACTAACTCTTACTGATACATGTTAGGAAGCCTAGTTCTGTGCAGTGCAGAATTTGGGGGAAATTGTTTGCATGTTGTAGATGCTAAAATTATGATTTTAAACAATTCATCTGTTCTCTTAACATTTTAGCACATCATTACCCTTTTCACTCTTATTATTTTCTAGAGGGAAACATCTAACCGTTTAGATGCTTTCATATCCGTTAAAAACCTCATTAGATCCATTGTTCAAGATTGCCTTTTTTTTTCCCAATGGGAAGATGCTGCTCACGGCAACAGACTGCTGAAACCTCATTTAGTCAATTTGAAAGGACTCCCAGAAATGCTGCACGATTATCTCTGTGGTGAACAGTTACCATGCGAAGGTTCTGCCATTTATTGTAGCAATCTTTATCATGCAGAGTTAATGGTATTTTCAAACAATTTCATTTTAAATCAAGAAACCATCCTACCTTTGTGCCAGCAGAATAAATTTCGTCAAAATATATGAACTGTGAAAAATTTAAGGATGACAAAGACAATATTTAACTTACTTTCTAATAATGTTCATAGACCTAAAATGTCTTGCTTTTGTAAACATATATCCTAAAGGTATGTATGATGTTATGATGGATTTATTGTTATTTATTTTGGGGAAAAACTATAACTGTGTGATGCATAAGAATATTAGTACGGCCTTGGCTGGTCTCTGGATTTGTTGGTCCACTTCTGGTTGCATCAGCTACTAAAAAATTACAAATTTTTGTTTTAACCTCTATGTATTTTTTTCATTAAGTCCCTTCTTTAACAAAAAATATTAGTCTTAGATTGCACATAAACAGTAAATTGCTACTAAAGTGAGTTTTTCATGATGTTAACTTTCTCCTCGTTAGCCGTGTCCCCTACATGGGCTGCAGCAGACTTTAAACATTAGCTTGTTTTCTACTTTCCTTCAAAAGTATTTTTCTTCTCGTGACTATTCCATGAAAGACTGGGTTTGTTTAATGTGTAGCTATTATCCTTCCATATAAACATATTTTTCAACATTGGTTGTTGATTTCTGGAATCACAATGGACCCCATTACATTTCTGATAAATGCCTTTACTCTGCTTTTATGCTGATAATGAGAAAAAGAAAAAGAGAGGACCAATCCAACGTCTAAAAGAACATGTGAATGAATGATGCAAGGAGAGCAATAAAATACGGCTAGAGGACACGTCTATTTAAGTCAAGGATGCAGTGTCACAGTTCAGATGGAAGAAATAGGCTTGTAAAAGATAAGAATATATTTGCACAGTTTGTTCCAGGTACGCTGAGAACAGCATGTGTTATAAACGATATGTGAGCGACATTATGCAGAAAAACATAGCTGTTTATGTTTTTCTCTTAAATAAGAGATAAACTAAACTAAAGTGACATGTGATCCATTCAGAAAGCAATCAGCTGCAACCAAATACAGCAGGGCACAGAGTGGCAATGACAATACATTATACGGTAGTCTGATTTCAAACAAAATAAAGCAGAAAACTAAGTAATTATGCATTTTTCCCTACCAGATATTAAAATCAAAATTATACTCTAAATTTAATCAAGAAAAAAAATGCATAAGATTTAGTCTGAGCCTTGAGAGAAAATAAAAGTCAAATTGATCAAAGGGCACAAATACAGTTTAATTCAAATGATAAAATTTATTATGGGTAAGAAATATGAGTTCTGTTTTTATTACCCCATGAATCAAAAATTATATCTAGGGACGGCAGGTTAATTGGCTCTGCACTTACTCACAACTTTAAAAAATATCAAACACCATCCCAGGAGCTCCATGATGTCTCCTTTAGTTTGAAAAGGAGGAGGTTTTCATTATTTTTCATTATCATGATATTTCATACCACTGTTGCCTATGCAGTGGATTTGTTTTTAACACAATGTCCTTTTAACCTTGTCTTTCTCTTTTGTACAAACACTATATGCATATAAATATTTTACAAAAAACTTTTATATTTCATTTTTATATTTGTTAATATTTAATCTTTTCTTGAGAGCAAAGTGGATTCAAAGTCAGATTCCTTTTTTTCAAAAATCTGTGAATGACAACAGATGACAACAGCTTCTCATTGAACTTTTTTTAAACAAACCCTCTTTTCTAGCAAGAACATGGCGATTATAATCTATTCAGAATCAACTTTTAGGTGTATAAGCTATTGTTTTGTGTTAAGACATGTAACTGTGGCAACTGAAATGTAACAGTGGTAACTGAAATATGTACTGTATATATATATATATATATATATATATATATATATATATATATATATATATATGTATATATATATATGCACTTCTGCATGTTGTGATGATAAGGTAATAAATAATATTTCTATTCTATTTGATTTTTTAAATTATGATTTACTTAAGTAAAAATAACCCAAATGACATTTTTTGTGTTTAAATTTAAGAGCAAATAGGACACTAATAGCACATATTACAAAGTGTGCTACTCCTTGAAATGTAGCAAACAAGTTTGGCGAAAGTGTTTGCTACTGATGGGCTCCTAATTGTCCTCATTTACTGTACAAACTCATTTGCAA
>NW_015150784.1:21476-27584 GCF_000732505.1 Cyprinodon variegatus
ATTAGTAAAAGCTAATTTGACTTTATTCCAAACTCTTCAAGATAAACTTTGGTTTAAACCAAAAAATATGCCAAACTGTGATATCATTGCATCATTTTTTTCCCGCTATAGTTATTTTTTTTTAGCCATTTTTAATTACTTTTTTGTGTACAGTACATGGTAACTTGGTTTAGTGGAGTTTAACCAGATTAGTTAAGGGTTTTTGACTGAAATTCTTTGAATTATTTGAAAGGACATAGTTGTGAATGTAATTAATATGTGTGTAGAGTTGACTGTTTAACCTCAATTCACCCTTTCATTTGTTGCACTAATGTACAGCCAGTCAGGTGTGTTTTCACATATGACAGTCCAAAAATATTTTGATTAAAACACCTATTTGCCAACCCAACTGGGCTGGGCTTCGAATATAAAATGATTGCATAACATCAGTTAATTATTTAAATAATTTTGGTTAAAAAAATGTATGTATCTATTCTTGTTCTTTTACCTCAGTTTGAAATAAGGTTGACAAAAGGAATTTTAACATTTCAAGTGACACAAAAGCTTTTAAGGTGTTTTATATATGAATTCAAACAAATCTTAATATTAATGCAACATTAATAATGCAATGGAGCCCAAGCTTTGTGTTGGTGTGCAATTGAAACAGTTCTCTGAAGGAGACCCTTGAATATTTGATTTTATACTGAAAGAAAAAAATAAAACAGAACACCAGGCAGATTTCATAAACAATCCATGCAACTTGAAGGACAGCCAACAATTGGGTAGAAATGAATGATTCATTTTATCCCCCGTGGCCCAAGCAAGAGATAAACAAGATACCTGAAAGATAAAAGAAGACCTGCTGTTGTAAAGGTAAACGTGAGAAGGAGTCAAGTCCTTATTAAGCATCATTCGATAGGTTTGAAGAGGCAGTGTGGAAGATGGAAGCAAGATAAGAAGAAACAGGAATTATGAAGGTAAATCTAAGAGGACACCACTAAGAGTACATGGGCAGAGCATTAAACATCAGAGCAAATATTACTAGAGCAAGAAACTGTTCATTCAAATTATTTTATAAATTTAACCAAGTGAGACGACTAAGAACTAATTTTTTTAAACGCAGACGTGGGACCCGCGCTGGAGATTTCAGGGAGTAAAGCCTGGGTTCTGTTAAAGCCTTGCTACATTAATTAGCACCACCTGATGATGGAGATTAGAGGACTATAAATGCTATTGTCTAAAACTTTTTAACCAGTTTGTGTATATTTGGACAGATAATGAATATTAACTATATGGCTATCACCGTTTTGGTTCTGTTGTTTTCTTTTGAGTTCTCAGTTTTGCTTTGCTCCATGTTTTCTGGTTTTAGTGGTTTATTTCTTATTTTGTTGTGTTTCCTGGTTATTTTTAGTTTTCAGGTTTTTTATTTGTTGCCCTCTGCTGCACTCTTGTGTTCTCCTTTTTCCCTAGCTCCTTTCCTATTCTGTTCTGTTCACACCTGCTCCCAATTTCCTCGTTAGTCCTCTCTTTGTTTCAGTCTCCCATAAATACTCTCTCTGTTCAGTTCCTCGTTGCTGGTTCCTCGTCTAACTTCCTCCAACTCCGTCTCTCTGAGTCTTCCACCTTGTGATAGTTTTCCTCCTGATGTCTCCATGGTTTCTGGTTTGTTTGACTTTGTTTTCATGTTTGATTTTTTTGGATTTTGGTTTCCTGCCTCAGTTGTTTATTAACTCTTCATTAAATCATCAAGAAACTCACCTCTGCCTCCCTGCCTCTGCATTTGGGTCCTCACACCACAACCCAATCTTGAGAATGGCAATCTTAAAAAAAAAAAAAAGATGAAGGGTTTTCTTTGACAAGGTTTTAATTTTTAAAAATCTTGATTTGTTCTGATTTTTCATTTTTCTGAAAGAAAAAAAAATTCTTTATTTTAGTATTTACCCAAAATGATCATGCCAGGGAATACATTTGGAAACTCTTATTTACTTACTTCATGCATATTTTTGCAACATCAAACAGATGTTGCTTCATTTGCATAGTGCAAAAACACACAGCAGGTGGAAAGTTGGCCCTTCCGTAGAAAATTGGTTGACAGAGGAAACGTTGTAATGTGTCATAATTAGAGACTCATTTAAGAGATCAAATTGAAACCATCTTCTTTTTAAATCAAAGCTGTTTCTTTGTTAATGAGATCTTGATCTTCATTTTTAGAAGAAAACATTTTTCCTTATTTCCCATTTTAAAAGTGACGATGATTGAAAATAAATTAGAGCTGATTAAATTGCTTCAGTTGCCTTTCTCTCGTAGGATGGATGGTGACGAAATACACAATCAGCTTCCATTTGACTATTGAAGCTCGAAAGGTCAAAATTGAATGCTATAGATCTTTTCCATGGCCAGTGCAGCTAATATAAAATCAGAAGTAGAAAAAAAATCCAATATGGTGATAAATTAAAGAGATGAGACTGAATACTGATTTGGACGGAGAGAAGCAAGCAACTCCAGTTTGGAGTGGGTGGGCAGCTTTATTTCATTCTTGAGTGACTGACTTCATGACCGATGGGCCCTGAATTACTGATAACATATTTATTAATATGAAACATAGAAGGGGAAGGAGAAGTCACACAGGAGACCTAAATATATTTTCTTGTTAAATTAATCGTTTAATAATCTGGAATTAAAAGGTAGTTTCAAGACAGAGCATAAATATATGTTAACTACTTTCTAATGTTGTGACACTGGTCCCTCGCCATATGCTCTGATATATGGTGACATACATTCACCATCAATCTGAAGTCAACCCACTCCAGTTTCTCGATTAAGATTGTGTCCTAATCTAGACATAATTTCCAGTTTCTTATTAGCTAATTTGCAAATGAGTGAGGAACATCTGCAGGCATCAAACCAGTGAGTTGTTTTATTAAACTAAACATCCATTTACCATTATGCTTTATCCCTGCTGGGGTCGCGAGGGGTGCTGGTGCCTATCTCCAGTTGTCTACGGAGATAGGCGGGGTCCCCCCCTGGATAGGTCGCAAGTCCATCGCAGGGCAACACAGAGACAAACAGGACAAACAACCGTTCATAGTCACACCAAAGGAGAATTTAGAGAAGCCGATTAATCTAACCATCATGTTTTTGGACTGCGGGAGGACGCCAGGGTACCGGAGAGAACCTACATGCTCAGGGAGAACATGAAAACTCGAGAAAGACCCTGGCCCCGGAATCGAACCCAGAACCTTCTCGCTGTAAGGCAGCAGTGCTACTCATTGCAGTTAAGTTATCAAACTAATTAAAAAGCAATTCAATATTGTCTTTGAAAAAGTAAACATAGAAGGCTTCATGTTTAATTAAGTTAAAAAAACAAAACTATTTTCCCTTCAAAGAGATAAATTGGTTTTATAGCACAATTCTGTGCAAATTCATTATCTTACCTTACATTAGAAGGCTCTTAACAGCATTGGTTATGGTAAACAGGAGGTTCTGTGTTTTTTTCTCTCTGAAAATAAGATACATACAAGGTATGCATGATCATGTCTAAGAAAATGACCAAATGTGAGAAGAAAAAAAGGATTTGATGTGATACTAACAGAAAAAATCTGACCATGAATGAAAACCCGCAGAGGAAGGAATTAATAACTGGAACACGGGAGAGCAGGTAGACAACATGGGCAAAGAGACTAAGGGAAAATGGCTAGCACCAGATAGATATTAGATATTGTAACAGCATCAGTCTGATTTGTTTTTACATATAATAAAAATTAAATCAAACAAATATTTAAATCTATACACAACCATCACATAACTAACAAAACATAACTATTTGACAATTAAGGCAATAGAAGTGAAGGGCAGCAGAAGGACACAAGAGCACCACAAGCTACTTTCACCATTTCTTTTCACTCTTGCACAGCACAAAAAGGAACGTACCAGGAAAATGAGTGAAAAAGGAAAGATGAGTTCTGCCATCTGCAGAAAAAGTCAGATAACTGCAAGTTAAAGAGGTACTAGAGATGGACTATTAGACAGAACTGGGGAATACTTTGTGTCATGGTGTGAAACAATGAAATTATTTTAAATAATAAAAAAAAAGCAATTTGCAAATCCAGGTGAATAGGACTACATTGGTGAAGAGCTTAGGTTGAATATACAAGGGGATATAAACATGAAAGAGGAGACATAAAATAAACTTGCAATGACTCACCAAAAAAGGTGCAATGAATTTGGCAGTTGAAATGGAATCAAACAGAAATGTAATTATACTGCAATAAGTCCATTTAAAAACCAGCGTTATAAATTTTGTCACTTCACTGGGTATTTTTTATATTTTATTTTTTTATGATTAAAAATTGGTGTATAGATTGGCTACGAGATACTTTCCTTCTTAAATTTACTCCATAAAACCTTAAATCTGAAAACTTTTTTAAAATTTCTGCAAAGCAACAGTCCAGCCTCAGATTTCTTGAATTAACATAAACTGTTTTAAAACTGTTTCAAAGATTATGTGATTTTCTTTCAACCATCAGCAAGATCAACCGCCAGCTTTTACCCCTGCCTCACTCTTTGTCATTATTGTATTTATAGATGAAAAGTCCCTCAGTGATTGGAAGTTTGAGCTCAAATAGTACAAATACACATCATATATATGTACATAATACACAGTGTGGCTACATTTTCCCTATACTATATTATTCTACTCCTTGATATTTAATTTGTTTATTGGAAGGATACGTGCAGAACCTGTTTGTAATAGAAAGCATTAGAACATGTCAAAAGCAAATTCTAAGTATAGCTTTGATTAAAAGATACACAGAGCTTCATCTGCAAAGTATCTTAAGAACACAAGAGGCTAATGAATGATGGCACCATCCTTTCTTCAAAGAAAATCCAAATCGCTGCACAGACAGGTAATTCAATAGAAGAAACCTGAATTGAATGTAAACTTTGGCAGATAAAAGTGAACAAAAGGCTTTGCCCAAACAAAAGGAATGAGATACATGTGCTGAGGTCAATGAGAGAACAGGAGACAAAATAATTAATCAGAATCAGAAAAACACTTTATTGTCAACTTTATTAGACATAAAATGAATTGGCTGTGGTGGTACGGTGCTACACACAGAGAAACACATAGTTGAATACATAAATAGAAAGTGTAGAATAATTAAATGCAAGCTGAATAAAAATTTTATGAGACCCCCCCACCGGCGATTCACCGGGTTGAGCTCCAGCATGAGTTGCCCTCTCTCAAGGAGCACTTTTCACCAGCCCTGGCTGTGCATGAAGGTGAGCTGAGTATTTCTAGCTGGTATCACTCAACCTCATGCACATGCTCGCTCCTTACCCTCAGCCAGGTGACATCCTGCTGTATGTCCTCAGAGCCACTTTAAACATCCCTGAATTGGGTTGCCTTAGCTTCAGCCTCAGCCTCCTGACCAATCCTTTTAGTACCAGTCCCTTCACGGTTCTCCCAGCATGTTGGGGGCTCAGTGGAATGGCCTCGTATTTTTCATTTAGGCTTTGCCAGGCCCAGTCCCGTGAGGATTTAAAAGACCACCAGCCACTCACCGACAAAGCCTCAACCCCAGGCCGGGCTACAGGGTGAAGGCCTTGATTTTATCGTCAAATTGAATGCTTTTGAATCCCTCTTAGAGTAGTAGAGTCTGTTTACCTTGGGAGATCCTGCCATAGCCATCTGAGCCCCTAACAACATAGCCTCTGGGTTCATTTGAGGGCTGAAACTCTTCTACCTTAATGTCATGTTTCAAGGAGGGAAGTTTAGCTCATAAAAGAGAATACTAGACACACGTTGACATGCCCCCCTATTTAATATGGGAATAAATGTATTTATGGCCAGCATATAGGATCACCTTTATTTGTAACTGAAATTGTACATTCCTACAAAAAAGTAAATTTTCCAACTTTTTAACACATTATTTTAGGAGTACAAGCAGATTTCTTTTTTTTTTTTTTTTTTCCAAGGAATGTTCAGGGTACAGTGTGTCTTACTCAGAGACCCAAATCTGGCTCAAACCAGGGATTTTTCAGCTTCTGCATCATTGCTCACCAGTGAGTGACTTTATCTGATGCATAATCTCTTTGAAATGCTGGTTACTTGGGTTTGCATTTGGC
>NW_015150784.1:28466-42912 GCF_000732505.1 Cyprinodon variegatus
TTTCCTCCTTTTGAAGTAGGCCTATTTACCACAGATCTTTACAAAGCCTTGATACTTATGAATGGAATTCCACATTTGCTTATTTGTATGTTAAAAATCAAAATGAATGATCTCCTGGTGAGGTTGAGACTTTCAAGTCATGTTATTTTTCTTTGTTTTCAAACCTAACACCTGCAGACTGAAAACCAGAGAAAACCCGCTGTGTGAAAAGAAAATTATCTTGCAGAAGAAAATCTTTGTGAAAGATCTTTGAATTTCTAGCTGCGCAGAAAAAAAACCCTCTCATAAATGTTACCTTTTGTTATTTCCGTGAGTGACAGTTTTATCTAAAACAGTTGATAATAGCCGCTTTCAGCCTCAAGCAAAGACTGAATACAGCTTGTGCAGCTTCTGCTCAACCTCTTAACCTAAACACCTTATCACTATTTGATATTAGCTCATTTAAAATAAAATATGTGGTAATAAGTCCGCTCTTTTATTGAAAAACACCACTAACATGCCTAACTAGATGTGTTTAGAGGCTTTGTTCTACAGATCTGTTTGATTTGAACTGACTGGATCAATGTCACTGATGTAAGACAGTGTTCATATCAGGTATTCGATCAAACCTCTGACGATTTTTAATATAAAGGTTTGCCACCAGTACTGTCTACATTGCATTAGCATGCTTCACTCTTTCCCCCATATATTTTCCTTATCCGTGTGCAAATCAGTGGGTGATGCAGCGGCTGAGTTTCACAAGGATTCCATTTGGCAGACCGGGTTTATTAATGCAGAGAGGAGAGAGCACAGAGTCCTGCCAAGTCAAATAAAGGTGGGGTCTGGCACAGGAGAGAAACACTGTGATTATTAGATCTTCAAATTAACGATAAATTCCTGAGGGTTTAAAGCTCCCCACTGCAAAGCAGTGTGAAAAACAGGGAAGAGCTCAAAAATACTCAAGTAGTGGCTCATTCATTAGTGTCTCATTACCTTTGACAAGCAGTGAGACCACCATCAGGTCCTCCAAAGCAAGAGAGGGGCCTAAATCAGAAGTCATTAAACCTTTGAATTATTGTCTAAATTTGTATTTAGACATGTAATGGTTTAGGGTCGTTAGTTTATTTCCCTTGTTTTTATATTTGCCTTTTGTTTTTTTTAATAATTGCTGCGATGAGCTTTAAGGTTATATGATCAACCTCAATTTATTTAATGCTAAAGGCAGTTGAATTTTCAGCTTCCTTTCACTTTTGATTTACCTGTACAACACATTTGTTGCCATTTGGTTTGCAAAAGAAATGAAAGATAACTAAATGGTGATCTTGATGAGCATTTGCCTCCTTTCTAAACATGTATGAATTGAATTTGACCCTGCCAGGGGGATGTTTTTTCTTCTAGGATATGTGAACACTGTTATTGGCAACATATCAGTATAGAGTCAATAAGTCTTTTATTCTGCAACAGTATGTATAAGTTGGCTTTGAATAAGACGTGATAATGGCCAAAGACATTTATTAACAAAATAAGTCATTTGTATAATGATTTACCAAGAAGCAGGACAGTAGGAAATTGAAGGCCAAACAGGCCCTTATGCTAAGTTCAATCCGCACACAGCAGAAGCAGCGAAAATGCGCATGCTGCTTCAATTTTGATGTTTGTACAAGTTTAGTTCTGAAGCGCAGCTGAAGCATCTTTGCTGCTCTAGCTGCGCAATCATAAAGTAGGTCTGATGCGCATTGGGCGGAGCTACCCTATCCTTTCTTAGCCTGTAACAATGGCAGCTATATTTGCTGGGATAAGTGAGTAAAAAGTAGTTTTAATATGTTTTTAAATTAGAAAGTCCACCTGAAACCTTCATCCGTGCATTCATTTCATCAAGATTACAATTCTGTCTTCAAATAATATTTTGCTGTCGGAGCAGCTCAGACACCCACCTCTACCCCCTTTATGACATGTTCTGTTTAATTATTACGTCTGTGTAAATGATACCTTCTTTGTAAAGCACAGCTTAACTGTTTCCAAACATAAATAGTTATTTTCCATCCTCCATTGACAAAGAGCTTAAACTCTTGGTTTTGCTTTGTTCAACACATTGATATTGACTTATAATAAGCTTGTTATATTTCAAAAATTGTGTTATTCAAAGGAGTTATAATACATTTTAGATTATAAACCCAGGAACTTTTTTTTGCAATGCCAGCATTGTTATTTTCACATGTGTTTTGTGTTTAGTATACTTATGCAAACTTTTTCCAGCTATTTATTTCATCATCTTGGCAGCCACAGCTTTCTCTATTCCAGATGAAACTGAGGAGGAACAGAGGAATCGTTTTTAATGATAAGGACCTTAAAGAGTTGTTTTCTTTTGGAAGCCTTAAAATAAAATTGTTCATTTTTCTTTCTATCTAATATTCTTGGTTACTTGACTCTAAATAAGGAATGACCACAAACAAAATTATGCTGACTTATTACTGTTTATTATCTATTAAAGTAATTAGGTGATTCATGACCTCATCTGACATCCTCAGCAAGTTTTTCAACTTATTATCTTGATAATATAAGGCAACAGTTTCTTAGGATCTTCTAGTCTCAGTCTGTAATCAAAAGGTCATTTAGGAGCTGTTTACAGTAGGATTTAATATCTACGCCTTAATATCTACGCCTCTATGTCATTTTGAGTTTTAAAATGCTCAAAAGTGAATCACTGTGCACTTTAAAACCTCTTAAGAAAGGACAGTCTGGCAGTGACACAATAATTTGCGCTCACCAGGAGTTCAAGGAACAAAGCTCTAAACAGAGATGTTGACAAAAATGATTTTTTCAACAAAGGCTGTCCTTGAAGCTTTCAGTTAAATGACTGAAAAACAAGAAAGTTATGTAATGATTGTGGGAGGTACCAGCAGTGGGATGGAAGTTCTGTACATAATAAATTAAATGTTGTCTTGAGCTTAAATGCAACTTAATCGGTACATTAAAATGTGTAACAGAAAAATTATTCCATGATTTCAGATTCTGCTAATTTTTTATCTCTTTGTCATTTCTTATTCTTGAATGTAAATGTCATCTGCCACTGTTTACACTGTATTTATTATCCATAATTAATTTACACATAAGATATTAAATATATATATATATATATATATTTTTAAAACACAGCAACAATTTTTAATCTTTCAGAGGATCCAGGTTGGTTCAACCAATGATTTTAAAATCGTATTTTAATCTACTTTTAACTTATGAATGGGCCAAAGGAAAAAAGTCAAAAACAGTAATAACAATTTTGAGAAAATTATACAAAAAATAACAGCCTGGTGAATAAAATCATCAAATACAGTGGGGCAAAAAAGTATTTAGTCAGCCACCAATAGTGCAAGTTCTCCCACTCAAAAAGATGAGAGAGGCCGGTAATTTTCATCATAGATATACCTCAACTATGAGAGACAAAATGAGAAAAACAAAATCCAGAAAATCACATTGTCTGATTTTTTAAGAATTTATTTGCAAAATATGGTGGAAAATAAGTATTAGGTCAGTTACAAACAAGCAAGATTTCTGGCTCTCACAGACCTGTAACTTCTTCTGTAAGAGGCTTCTCTGTCCTCCACTCGTTACCTTCATTAATGGCACCTGTTTGAACCCGTTATCAGTATAAAAGACACCTGTCCACAACCTCAAACAGTCACACTCTAAACTCCACCATGGCCAAAACTAGAGAGCTGTCAAAGGACACCCGAAACAAAATTATAGACCTGCACCAGGCTGGGAAGTCTGAATCTGCAATAGGTAAACAGCTTGGTGTGAAGAAATCAACTGTTGGATCAATTATTAGAAAATGGAAAACATACAAGACCACTGATAATCTTCCTCGATCTGGGGCTCCACGCAAGATCTCACCCCGTGGGGTCAAAATGATCACAAGAACGGTGAGTAAAAATCCCTGAACCACACGGGGGGACCTAGAGAATGACCTGCAGAGAGCTGGGACCAAAGTAACAAAGGCTACCATCAGTAACACACTACGCCGCCAGGGACTCGAATCCTGCAGTGCCAGACGTGTCCCCCTGCTTAAGCCAGTACATGTCAAGGCCCGTCTCAAGTTTGCTAGAGAGCATTTGGATGATCCAGACGATGACTGGGAGAATATCATATGGTCAGATGAAACCAAAATAGAACTTTTTGGTAAAAACTCTACTCGTCGTGTTTGGAGGAGAGAGAATGCTGAGTTGCATCCAAAGAACACCATACCTACAGTGAAGCATGGGGGTGGAAACATCATGCTTTGGGGCTGTTTTTCTGCTAAGGGACCAGGACGACTGATCCGTGTGAAGGAAAGAATGAATGGGGCCATGTATCGTCAAATTTTTAGTGAAAACCTCCTTCCATCAGCAAGGGCATTGAAGATGAAACGTGGCTGGGTCTTTCAGCATGACAATGATCCCAAACACACCGCCCCGGGTAACGAAGGAGTGGCTTCGTAAGAAGCATTTCAAGGTCCTGGAGTGGCCTAGCCGGTCTCCAGATCTCAACCCCATAGAAAATCTTTGGAGGGAGTTGAAAGTCCGTGTTGCCCAGCGACAGCCCCAGAACATCACTGCTCTAGAGGAGATCTGCATGGAGGAATGGGCCAAATACCAGCAACAGTGCGTGAAAACCTTGTGAAGACTTACAGAAAACGTTTGATCTCTGTCATTGCCAACAAAGGGTATATAACAAAGTATTGAGATGAACTTTTGTTATTGACCAAATACTTATTTTCCACCATATTTTGCAAATAAATTCTTTAAAAATCAGACAATGTGATTTTCTGGATTTTTTTTTCTCATTTTGTCTCTCATAGTTGAGGTATATCTATGAGGAAAATTACCGGCCTCTCTCATCTTTTTAAGTGGGAGAACTTGCACTATTGGTGGCTGACTAAATACTTTTTTGCCCCACTGTAAAATGATAAATTATAAAAGTTGCGTTTTGTGCCTCAGAACTAGGGGGAGACCTTGGCTAGTTTTCACATTTTTTACCCTCATATTGATATCTTGGAATCAAAATCAGAATTATCATATATTAATAAAAAAATTTACCAGATGAAAGCTTCAGGTATATTTTTTGTATTCATGCCATTTTCATATCTTGTGTCAGTACAGAGTTATAAGAAATCTAATGAAGATTGTCACAATGTGACAAGTTGCCCCACCAAAGGGTAAGTTGTCACACTATGTGAGGTAAGATGTCACACTGGATTTAGCAGCCAATAGAATAAGGACAAAATTATTATTGTTGTTATCTTTTAATGGAAAATTAATAAATGACAATAATTCACTTTTATTGCTCATGAAATATGAAAAACCATTAAATATTATGCAATAAGCATTACAAAACTGACACTTAAACTAGTCCTGGAACAAAAGAAAATATTACTAGTCAGACTCCTTGTCTAAGTTGCAGTTTTGGCATACATAGACCAAATTGTTAGGGTTGCATTCTTCATGTGCCCATACTTAGAATATTGTGCACTGCCAATGGTGTAACGACACAACAATAGGCCCGTAAGCAACATTACAACACCCCATTCCGCCCCTTCTTCATCATTCTTCATCTTCACTTGACATGGATATACTTTAGTATATTCTGCTGTAAATTTAGTCTTATTGGGCTACCTTCAGTTTCACAGCTCCCCTCCTCACCCACGCTCTCTCCATTCATCTCCTGGTCGCAATCTTCACACACTGTAGCAGCAACGTCCACTTCTCTGGTTCTTTCATTTTGGGAATTTTGGGAAGTTTTTTTCTGTTCTTCCAGCAGCTCTTCTTTCCTTTTTCTTTTCTGGAATCTGCTTAAGTACCTCTTTTCGGTATCCATCGTCGCTAACACATTGTATGTAACGGTTATGGTTTTAATCTGCGCTCTGGATTACCCATAGTTGCAAGTCGTAGTGTAAAAATAAAATACTCAAATACATTGTTTCTTAAAAATCTTTATTGCAGTTTGAAACATATTATATTAGTGTATTTTTTCCAACCGTCTAAACCCACCTGATACTAGTTTGATTGGCCGGACCTCATTTGTACCCCAACACATGGCAGATTTCAACAGGATGGTGAGCCGTTTAAACACAACACCAATAGCAAAGCAGACAGTGGTACTTTTAATTACTATGTTAATAACTGTGTATAGTTAGTTAAGAGGAATTTTTCGCACCATTGCATCTGCAAAGAGACGTCTTAGTCCACAATTGTGTGGGGGGCCAACCAGGTGTCAGTGACGGGGCCCCTAAGATGTTGGGGGCCCCTAGGCAACTTCAGTCTCATCTTAGCGATATTTACGCCATTGTGCCCTGCAACAACATTTCTCCTGGGCAGCTGTTTGTCAGTCGTTCTATGCAGACCAGACACAGGGACTCATCTTCTTCCAATGAGGAGTCACCTGGAGTTTTTCATTTAGTACTGTATCTTCCCTCTGCTTTTTCCCTGTTCATTGCTTCTTTTGCACTTTAAATTTGGTAAATGTTCTGGTGAACTGTGAGGTAGCCACTCACCATTGCTGCACCCCTGTGGCTTGGTGAGAATCCAAGGGGACTCAATCTCCTAGCAATCAGAGAGTGCAGGTACTTTTGGTGTGGCCGACCTATCGCTCATGTTTGAAGAAGTGCCACAGCATAAGAAGCAAACAGAGCTGGTGGATCATTTTAAGTCCGAACTATGCAAGCTTTCTACAAACTGAGCCTCACAATTCTGTTGTTCATTTCCTAAACTCATTGAAGCTGCACATGGACCCTGATAGATTGTTGTATTGGACAGTTTAAAAAAAATACGCTTGGTGTTTGTTTATGGTAGAATTTGAAAAAGAATAAATGTTGAATTGAATTTTGAATAAAAATATATTTAATAAAATGTTGACAAATATGCTAATTTATTTATTGGTGTTAAATTACTATTAACTATTTACTATTTATTATGCTTTGGGAATAATCAGTTTAAAGGGGTTGAAATCTGTTTAATTATTTCACAATGCATTTCTATTGTTAATATCAAAATGCAATAGACATGCTTCTGTTTCTTTTGAGGTTTTTCACCTATATGAATGGAAGGCTATGGTGGCCATCATGAAAAAATAAAGATGGATCAACTAAATTGAAGGCTCTTTGAGTAAAATGCAGTTAAGTTTCACAATAGAGACTATCCCTTTTAAGTGGGGAATTGCACGTTACAAAACTTGACAGTAACCTTGCCGTTCTTTTTGAAGTCTTTTCTTCTCTTGTGCCTGCCTTTCCGCTTCAAGTGCCTCATTCAACGGTGTGTCAGGGAGAATATATGTTTCCCTTCCTTCTCTGCTGGGGAACTTTTTTTTCAGACCAGCGTTTGAGTAAGGCCTAATATTCTCTAGAGTAAAGAGAAGGCTTACTAGGGCCTGGAATAGCTTCTTGGTTGGCGCCTGGGCCTGCAGCAGCTGCTTGGTCCATTGCTGGCCCAGTTGGTGCTTGGATTTGGTAGAGCTGGGTCCTGGTAGGGGAGATCTGAGACGTAAGATGGAGCAAATTCTGCCTCCAAGAACCCATCCCTGTTGTACAGCTGAATCCCTTTTGCATGAAAGGCGGCCTGAATGTTAAGTGGGGTCGCAGCCATTGGATAAGCAGTTGCTACAATCCCAGGGATGTCATAAAAGCTGAGTGTTTTCCTTGGTTGTTTCTTTATCCAAGAATCAGAGATAGAGTAACATACAGTATTTCAGGCCCTTTGCCACTGCAATTTCACATGCCAGTTTTCTCACCTCTGATGGAGACAAACCAAAATACATGCCAGAGAATCTCTTTATATAGTTCTGAAGATGCAGTTCCATCTCTGTGCTGAAAATCTGCCGTACCACTGTACGTAGTTGGGATAGCTGTCTGACCCTGAATTTCAGCTGGTATGAATGTTTTACAGTATCGTGCCAAAGTATGGTAGTTGACACTAAAGTCCTTCGCTGCACTCCTGATGGACTTGTGACCATGGGGTCACCTGCCCGACTGCCCCCAGCATCCTATCAGGTGCTGCTGCACGGCCATCATCTTTTTTTTCTTTTGTAACTTCTGACCATCTGCTCACTTTCTCCCCTCTTTTAAACCTCTTTTTTTCTGTAAAAATAAAGTGACATTTTTATTAGGATGTGGTCATTTAAAGGATTTTTTGAAAATTATTTTTTTGGTTGCACCAAATGATCCCAAACGACCATGTTTGCCAATTCTAACTCTAGCTTAACATGAGCTTAAATAAGAACAATCAATGAGGTATGACTAGGTGTCTGTTTGGATTTTTATCTGAATAAAGCTTGTTAAAACGGGTAGTGGAAACAGTTTAATTGGAGCTCATCTAAACGTACAATTTGCTGTCCTCTTCTCACTCAGTCCATAAGACCAGACCATGCAAAGGAAGAAAACTAGAACTCAAGTTTTTAATTATGCCCTCTGGTGTAGAGGATAATTGCAGTGTGACAACTTACCTGTGCGACAACAAGCCTCGGTCTTCCTACATCTTTATGCAGCTAAAACATGTAGTTATTTTTAGTACAGTAAGCTTGTGTTTTTAAACAGATATTTATTTCATTTCTATGCAGTTAAAAAGCTTTTAAATTGTTAAATTTCAATATTTCTTTCTTTTTAAACTATTAATCCCAAATATGCCATATAACAAATTTAACAGATGCTCATCAAAGAAAAAAACAGTGATATGAATTATGTTTAAAAGCTGAGGGACAAACAACCAAATGGAAAAAAGCCCCTGCTTTCCACCAGACTCCACCACCAGTCACTAACTGATCAAACGTCATCACCAAGTCCAACCCAGACATTAATATTTGTTGGTTTCTCTGCCGCCTCATTGGCTCCCCATCTTTTCTACAGACATCTCTGATATATCCTCTCTCTCCTTCTCTCTCTCTTTCTCTCTGTATGCCTCCCACCTTCTTATTCTCCATTTAAAACAGCAGCAGCGTCTGCTCCCTCACTAAGAAAAAGCACACAGTCAAGGTCTTCTGGTAACACTTCTCCCTCATGTCCTAACAGAGAAGCATCAGGCCAGGTAAGTTAAGCTCTAATATTTAATAATAAAACAAATGAACTTAACATTGTACTTGCCTACTTTATTCAATCATAATCTCATATTACTGTATTTGCACATTTATGTTGTTTTTAAAAAATGTAAATCCTTACGTTAATGTGATGTATTCCAGTGCAGTGATAACACTTTAGTAGATATTAACAACAAACAAGCTTGTGGTGTTTCTCGACAGTTAGATAAAAAAAAAAAAAAAAAATTTAACAAGTATATAAAAAAGAAAATTTATTCTTAAAAAATATAGGAAATTCCCAGCCTTTGCTGTTCTATGTTTTGCAATTGAATAGCCATTATACATATCTAGATTTCAAATGTATTTCTGCTTAACTTTTACATATGATGAGAAATATAAAAAATGAAACTGATTTGCTGCTATAACAATGTTTTATTGCCTAAACAGTGGCTTTCCTGAGGGAAAAAAAATAGTGGGGCTGAAAAAAAGAGCTGTTTCCTCTAGAAATGTTAGGCTGCAGAAAGGTTGAGTGTGGCAACAATACTTTAGGAGGTCATACTGCAACACAGGATTCCCTCTGGCACAAACCTGCAGCACTGGTCTGTCAAGCATCCTTTGGGGTACAAATAAATGGGCAAGGGAGGCGATATCTGATGCAGCAGTTTGAGTGTGATTTTGATTGCAATTCAGCAGGGAAATAGCAGTTCATTTGTGGATTTCAGACAAAGTTTAAAGGCATTATGGAGGATTTTTCTGATTTTTTTAAAAGACCCGCCATCTCCACTTTTAAAAAAATGCACATGCACAATCCTGTACCCGCTCCTGAGAGGAAAAGCCTACTAAATGCGTGCGAGAGCAAGCACGAGCCCATTTCTCCTTGAGCACGTTCTGTTTAAAAGCTGCTGTTCTCAGAGTTCATCCAAGCTTACTGTGCCTGAATGTCCGCCCTAACCCCTAAATCCCTCAATCACTATATAGAGTGGGGACTGTATAGAGGACTTTATAGCAAACATGGTTAACTGACCACTCGGACAGATGATCACTTCTTTTTGCTCCCCGTTTGTCATGTACCTCCTCCTCCCCCTTGCGGTGCCTGCACCATCTTAGTTATTAGTCGCCACTGTCTGGTAGCGACAACCTATGGCGACAGCGGGCAGTTGTGACAGCAAATCCCATAGTGCTTTGCGAGGGGATCTCCCGCTTCCGAGGCCTTTCTTTTGTTCTCATACACTTCGTAGACACTTTTTCTCTTATGACCCTCAGACGTTTTCAAAGAACTGCAGTGAGAAAGGCGAGCTTCAATGACTGTCTGAAACATAGCTCACCACAGATAAACGTGCACATGCACAGAAAATATAACTTAAGGGAAGAGCACGTAGGACGGCATTACGTGAACATATCACCAGAATGATTGACAATTAGGAGGACCACTTATTTAGATGATCCATCTGGAAATAAAAGGTCATCCTCTATACCTTTAAGTGAGCAATGACGGTAAACATAAAATTCAAACTAGATGTTATTAATAAAAAATAAAAATCCATTTAAATTGGTCAATAAATTAGGTTATTAGTAGCAAAAGCAGCGATACAGAGGAAACAGTTAGTGGGAACTAAAACCGATAAAATTAACTAAATACCTTTACTGACCTGGTTGGTCATGATATCTTGAGGTGCAGGTTGAAATCTTTTCTGACTCTGTGGTGACATCAAACATCATCTATGGTGTGATTTGTTTGAGCAACAGCTAATTCACAGCAGAGAGAAAGTAGTTTGATAGGCTTACCAGGAAGGCAAAAGAGCCTCTTTGAACCAGGAGCTGGTACTTCAGTGCAGATTAAGCTTAATAACAGCTCCTTTGTAGTGATAGCTAATAGACTTTATAACCATCACTGCACTCATTTAGCTTAACGAATGTTTACATACATGCAGTTATGTGCAGTTTTTTTTTATTTCTAGTGAATAGTCTTTGGATCATTTCATGCACAAATATACTTGCAGTTGCACATGTCAAAATTATCTTATTCAGCTGCAGCTTTCTTCGAATTAGTATTTTTCTTAGGCTGTAACTTTGCCCTTAGACTACAGCCTCTCTTTGTTCCCTTTTTGTTTTTGTATTTTTACTTTCGTGTGAACCTTTATGCTTTGTCTTGCCTGTCACTCTACTGATGGTAGGACTTTATTTCCTCACTGAATAACAATAAAGACTATTTCTATATTCTGTTTTGTTCAGAGTGGAAATGCCTGCCCCATGCAGGGCTTAGGTTTGATGTTAATGCATTCTTAATTTTATAAACATTGTCATCATGTCTGTGCGATCCTTCAGACTTTGCCATCTGATTTAAAGCTTTTTAATTGGATTAAAGTTTGAGGACCAGCTTGATCATACCAGCAGCCATTCTTTCTCTATATGGTTGCTATATCTATAGATTATTTTCACGAATATCCTAAAGCATTTATTCATTCTTCTTTACTTCAATTACATGAAGTGTGCATTGAGTGCTCTAAAAGGTCTTGCATCATAATGAACCAAACTTCAACTTTCCCTGTATTCATAGTTTTATTTTTTTGAATGAGGTAATTTGAAATTAATCTCTAATCATGATGTTTGCAATGACACCCAACTACGTAGCTAGATCGATCTCAATTTTTCACGAATACACATATGTGATTTACATGCACAAGACAAAATCCACAACATGCACAGCATGATTCACGCAAGCACAAAAAAATCCAGACAGACATAGGACCAGATTCATACACACAGAACGATTCACACAAGCACACAATTTCTAGTACATAAACAATTAAATTATAAAGTACCAGTTGTCTTTAAACTTCACTGCAATTATGTGTAGATTTTTGAGACTCTCCTGACATGGCTCGATACAAAAATGCATTTTATTAAATAGCGAATGGTTTGCCACCAATCACAAAGCTCCCTTGTATAAGCCAATCACAAGAAAGTACTCCATGTGGGATGAGTTACCCCCCGATCCAACTTCCAATACTTATAATATGATATAATTGAACTTTATTGATCTCACATTGGAGAAATTTACCTCTGCATTTAACCCATCCCCTTGGGGAGCAGTGGGCTGCCATCATGGGGTGCACAAGTGGGGTTAAAGTTTTTGCTCAGAGACCAAGAGTGGCAGAATGTGGGAGTGGGGCTCGAACTCAGAACTCCAAGCTCTATGTCCTAACCGCTTGGCTGCCACTCCCCAATAACGGTAATGATGAACAACTTCATAGACCATTACCTAAAGCTTAACCATCAGATATTAATTTACCCAAGTTTGGCTACAGGTCTTTCGGCTTTCTCAAACTTTTCACTGCTATTCTAATTAATTATCTAAACCTCTATTTATGAAGTAATCATTTTTGTATGTGTGAATTGCTTTCCCTTTGATCAATATCTGTCTTTTTCATCATTATAGCATGATTGGAAATAAATGTACTTGTCTTATTTTATGTGCTGCATAGATAAAAAGCTGATACATTTGAATATAAGATAAAGATGCATATTTCATTTCAATTCACTTTCCATACTTTTTAATTGCATGATGATGTGGTGCATAAAGAAATTATTACAATAACAAAGACCTAATTAAATCCCTTCATGGCTCTAAGTGAGGAAAAAGCAAAGTCTCAGATTACATTTTCATTGAAATCCCTGGTCAATACTTTTCATTAATAGTATGACTGCTGGTAAGAAATAAGAGATTTTTGCTCCAACTGTGGCAGATATAAATTCCCAAGTCTTTACCTCAGTACAGATGATACTAATTAGCATTGTTTGTGGGAGAGGGAAACGTAAAGGGACTTCAGAATCTTCATTCTCACAATCAGCGCTGCAGGTCACACTGATGTAATAAATTAAAACTCTAATTGTGTGCACATTCATGAGCAACCAGCAAACGGATCAGAAGTAGATCCAGCAATATTGCAATGTTCAAAGCCGTAAAAGTATGAAATTATAAAAATCTTACCTATAAGCAGTATATTTAATGTTGAACAAGTGATGCAAAGGAAATTGACTTTGCATGCAACAAAGTAAATTAAAATCTAAAAGCCTTTTTTCTGTCCTTTTCTATTTGTTTCAAATCTTTTAAAACAGAAGCCACCCTCTTTTTTTCTTAGCTGGATCGATTGTTGCTTTTTAAATTCTCAAAGAAGTGTCTGAATTTATTCCCAAAGATTCCCATCATTAATCCTCTTTAAGCTTTTGTTTTCTCCGATCCTTAAAGTTCAAGGTGGTTTCTTCTCTTTTAGAGATTGTCCAAGATGCTTGTTTGAAACCCCTGCACTCCTAACACTCCACACTGCTGTCCTCTTGTGCAAAGGCAGATTTCAGTCAATAACAGCACATTTGCCTGTCATCCTTAAATTATAAATTCCTAAGATAAGGAGTATTTCCTTTGTATACAGAGGTCTCATACAGTGGAGCTCTGGGATGAATCCCTGACTTTGCCAAAGAAACTTCAGAGTTTGTGTCAGCCAAATCACGGAAGTTGCATCAGCAAGCTTTTGCTCAAGCGGTTTTAAGATTTATTTAGTAATATAATTATGGTGCCTCATTTTAGTTTCTACTCTGATGGCAGCAGGAGCTTGGCACACTCCATGGAGAAGGCCTCCAAAACCAACAGAACTAATATTGCTTGTAAGATTTATTTGCTTTATTCATTTGGCCTTGGACTTTGTTTGGGTTAGTGCATGAGAAGACATCTTAACTGAACCATAACAATAATTCTATCAACTCACAATCCCATCTTTTAAAATACCATTTCACATGTTTGAAATGTTATGCATGTTTCATCCCTTTGATTTTGTTTATCTTTTTTTCCTTTTATGGATCAAACACTGATTATTAGTGTAATTATCAACAAAGCACCACTTTTCTGGTTAGCTATGGAGTTATTTTTGTGCTTTTTTTTAAATTCAAGAACAAAGCAATCTGAAAGGGAAAACTTATTTTGAAATCAGAGTGAAAATGTTTTCTCTCAAAAATGTATCTCTCATTTCTCCATTCTGTTGAGACTGGCCAATAGGAACACAGCCCCGTCCATGAAACATTTTTCACATCGAGAGAAAAACCCTAAATCGAGAGGAAACTATGCTGATTTTTGGCAGCAATGTGACACAATAAGAGATGAAGAAAAAGAGGTTTTGAGAGAGAGAAGAAAAATGGAAATGAGATGGAAATCTGATTTTGAGAGAAAACGCTTTTAATTTTAAATTATTTAATTTATTTAATTTGTGATAGATTTTTCTCTTGAATTTAATAAAATAAAAAAATAATAATTCCATAGTTTACCTCAACATTTTTAATACCAAAGTCATTTTAGATTTAAACAATGTCCATTTAAATGAGAAGTATGTTTCTGAAAGGACACAAGAATTCATATATATATATATATATATATATA
>NW_015150784.1:42932-78455 GCF_000732505.1 Cyprinodon variegatus
ATATATATATATATATATATATATATATATATATATATATATATATATATATATATATATATATATATATGCTATGTCAGCGCTATGTCAAGCTGTGTGTACACTCTGTGTATACAAAATGACAATAAAGTTTGTATAAGTCTAATAAAGGTGGCAACAGAAACACAAAACCAGGAACACAATACAGACAATCAAAAAACAGGAGACACCAGGGAAAAGCACACATGAGGGGTAAAGTAACAACGAGAAACCAGCAATGAGGAAACAAACAGGAGGTGTATAAATGGTGGGCAGAAACAATGGGATGACTAATTATCTGATAGGGAGCAGGTGTAGCCAGAAGTAACTAGAAGGAGCTAAGGGAAAAGAGACCGGCACAAGGGGGCAACAGAGAGTAACTCACACAGAGTAACATAAATCTAAGTAATGAAAACTTAAAAAGGAACTCAAACACAAGTCCACATAGATCACAAGCATGACACCCTAATCTTTAGTCCCTTTCCTACATTTTCTATTAGATTTAATTAGGTTGGCCTGCTTGTGTCAAAACAAACTAAAACAAATTGTGCAAAAAAAAAACAAAAACAACAAACTATAAATCTCAATATGCCCAGTAGATGATCAATCAACACAACAATCAAACTGTCTGCCCTAAACAAAATAGCTGTGTTTAAGAAGTCAATATTGACATAGTTGTAATAGCAACAATAAAATGCATTTGTGCAAATGTGTTCTTATACAAGAAAAATTCACAGTAAACCTTCTCATTAAAATAGATTTATGCAGCAGGTCGGCAAACATAAAATATATATGAAATTATAAATTAAATTTAACACATTACTTTGAAGAGCCATGAGGTTGGAGCTGCTCTGTAACCCTTGCAATATTCATTATACCTCTTAGGTTGTAAGAGAGATAAGTTGGAAGTAACAGAAAGCAATACGGTGCATTTCTTCCTCTGTCTCTACTGTACCTGCAAACAGACCAAAACATGTGGAGCTGGCTCATGTGCAAATACAAAGTTTAGGACAATCTATAATTTCCAAAGGGCTAGGACGAGTGCTTTTAGGTTCAAATGTTTAAAACCTGGTTGTAATAAGAAAATCTATACAAAAAACTGTAATTACAGCTCCCAAAATGCCTTGCACCTCTGATGTTACCACAGGGGATACATTCAAGCAGAAGGGTGTCTTCTTCATCTGTCTGTCTGCGACTCAGCTGAGCCTGTGTTCTCAGCACATGTTAACCTTCTAACTTTTAATTTCTTTGAAGAAGAAGCTTTTAAGCTTAGAGCCTCCATTGATCACCTGCAGTTTCCTGTATTGTCTTCCTAATCAGGCTCCTGCTCGTGATGAAACCACCTGTGTTATTGGATTAACAGGAGTTCCAGGGATAGTTGGAGGCACAAAGGTCTTTCTTTGTTTCTGAAAGTTGATTTGAACCAAGGTTCTGGATTGCTTTGGCCAAGCAAGATGACCAGACCTGCTTGCTTGCATTGCCGAAGCCCAACAAGTCCCTACAGCCAGTATCACTCCTCCTTGCAAGAATCAAAAAGCAAGATGAGCTGCCTGCCTCACCACCGCTGATAGCCATGGATAAGAAGAGAACCAAGCACAGCCCATATTGCCCCTTTGTGGGGAAAACAAGCTCAGAGCAGGTTTGCAGCACAGAGCACACCTCTTGCCCATGTATAGAATGGTAGAAGCCAGCCTTTTCCCTCTTTGTGTTTACATCCAGAATTACACAGCCTTCTTTTTCTCTTTTCTGGAAGGGAGCCTACAGCTAATTCAAGAACACAGCCAAGGTAAACACTGCTGCCTCCTAGAGGGAACTAGATGTTATTAGCAGCTATTAGTAGTGGCTGCTCCAAGCTGCAGCTGAGGACAACTCAAAATGCTTAACAGTAAAAAAAAAAAGGAGAAAAAAAATACTCTGGGCAAAGGCTTAATTATAAATATGATTTAATTCTTCTATTTACTCCAGAAGGAGTTAGCTTGAGCTTCTTGATGAATGTGTGTGGTGTGCTTCTAAAGTCGTGCAATAGGCATAGCACTATTGTCAGTTTCTGTGAAAGGTTGCACCATCAGCCAGCTTAGTAGGCTCTCCCTCTCTGTCTCTGCACTTTCCTTTTTTAATTTTATCTCTCTCTGTCAGATTACTAGAGCTAACTGCCCCTAGCTTTTGTTTAGCTATTTTCTAAGGATATTTCTGGCTCTAACCAAACATGGCCTGGCCCAGGGGTCCCAGACAACCAAAACTGCTCAAAGAACCATATAGGACCAAAAGAAATAAAAAAAAATAAATCTGTCTGGAGCATCAAAAATGTAAGTCTTATATATGCCTTGTATGGCAACACGGGCTCTAAGTGTATTATCCCACGATTGAAAGTACTTTGTGGGCTTAAATATATAATAAGCATTCATGATTAAATATTTATTCTGGAGCAAATTACACATGACAACATAAGGTGAGGGAGGAGCGGTGAACGCCCTCACTACACGCCGCTTCACCACCCTTCACCGCGTGGTTTAGGTTTTTATGCATTGATGAAATTATAGAAGCACAATAAAGGAATCTTTCTATGGTGGACGTGTTTCTGTTAGGAGGAGTTGATTGAGTCATGAGAAACCAAGCAGGAATTGACATCCATCAGAGCAGAGCTCTCTACCCCTGAAATCCCACATCCTCGGTCACCAGTGTTTCTTGGTGTGATTTATATTTTTAGGATTTGGGGGGAAAATGGAAGAAAGTTCACATCCCTGCATCAGAGTACTGCCTGTTTGATCCGTGGACGGTTTCCATCCTTGCAACAAAACTAGCGGCAGTAGTGGAGTTTGGAGATGCAATCCACTTCTTATATCTATCTTTGAGCTCCTCTAATTAATCCAGAAGTTCTGCAATCGCACTTTTTCTCTCACTCCCAACTTAGTGATCGGCCGCATCTTTTGCATGCCTTCCCTGGAAATGCCTTTCCAAATTTTTATTTTTTGACAATCTCTCATTACAAAGCAAAAATGCGGGCAATCCTTCGTCATTGATAATGATAATCCTCTTTTCTCATTAGCTATCTTCTTTTTTTCCCCTTTGGAATCCATGGTTTGAGACACACCTGCAAGATGCAAGTTGTGACTACTAATCTGCATGAGCTGCACTGGGCTGCATGTGGCTTTGGAGCCACTGGTTGCTGACCCCCGGCCTAGCAAGAGCATGCAGAGTGTATGGCTGCAACCTTGAAGACTTCCTGTACCATAGCACTTGTGTCAGGGCACTTGTCTAGTGAACCTAAACCCTGCACACTGTGGAAAGCCATTTTAACATTAAATAGCTACACTGGACATTCATTTCTGATAACTGCAACCTAAGTTTGCTTAGTTAGAACTCGTAATCAAGATATCTGTAGATTTTGACTAGTCAAAACTGAATGACCCATATCTATAACTGTTTATATATATATACCGGTATATGTGTGTGGGTGGGTGTGTGTGTGTGTGTGTGTGTGTGTGTGTGTGTGGGTGTGTGTGTGTGTGTGTGTGTGTGTATTAGAGGTGGGCATAGATACATTTTTTAATCTAGGTAGGCTCCAGTACTATCAAACAGAAAGAGGTCAGAAGCACAGGTAATCAATTCGGAATCCAGAGGCTGACAGAGCAGATCTCAGGCTGGCAGACAATCCAATAAGGGGTCAGGCAGGCTCAAAAAACAGAAGACAAGACAAGTTTGATAACAGGCAGGCAGGCAGGCAAGCAGACAGACAGACAGACAGGAAGGTTTTCAGAAAAACAGGCTGGAATGTTCTCACTGGGCTAGTTTGAAATGATCTGGCACTGGAGGCTGATCAGGACGGAGCTTATATGCAGGTGGAGTCAGGTGAAACCAGTAGAGATGATTGCCGAGAGGGCGGAGACTGAACCAGATTGTTAATTGGATACAGAGTCAGCTCCAGTGCCAGGATCATAACACTGTTTAGGTTTTGTCTTTGAGTTTTCATTTTTTTTTTCCATTTTGTGTTATTCGGGTTATTTTTGATTAGATATGAGTTCTTAGGTATTTCTTGTTTGCCCTCTGTTGCTCTCCTGCGTCAGTGTCCTTTTCATTAGCTCTTTTCTTGACTCCTGTTCATACCTGCTCCCAATCTGCTGATTAGCCTGGTCTTTGCTTCTCTCTCTTATATTTTCACCTACTACTCAGTCACTGTAACTGGTTTGACATCATTTCTCAGTCCCCTTGTTGTGAGTATTCCTGGCTCTTAGTTTTTGTGGATTTTGTGGATATATGTTTTTGGATTTTTGCTTCTGTTACCCTTTTTGTTATTCTTCAAGAAACCACTTCAGCTTCAGTGCATGCATTAGGTTCCCTTCAAACCTCCACCCACCGTGACACATTAGACCAGGGGCTCATCTCCTGTTTCCAAAATGCATCACATAATACCACTGAACCAACATTTTTGCACAGCATCCCACGTTACCCACATTCACCCAAGCAACCATCAAGAAGCAAACATAATGTGGTAATCATTCGTGGTGTCGTGGTAAAATGAAATCTAAAATTACATAACATAGGCTACCTAAAGCGAAGTTTTAGGTAAGTTCCCAGCTGGCATCGATGCGGTGTACAGTGACGCAGAGGTAGTTTTCATTATTGACAGATGTCCAGTGGGCCCCCTTTAGTGCTAAACACAAACCCTCGACCAACTTCCCATCTTTCATGGCTTTCTCTGTGGCGCGCAGGTCGTGTATTCTCATTGTAGTTCACCTTGCAGGTTGTTTGTAAGATGGCTTACCTGTTGCTGCCTGGAGAACAAGCTCTAGCCCACCATCTTCAACCACGCTGATGGGCATTCTTAAAAATAAATGGTGGCTGTATAGCTACATCCATGTTAGCACGTCACGTTCGATGTGTTTACAGTAGGCCTACACATAAGGCTGATTCGTTTACGCCCCAGATATGCATCTGTGCTAAGTCATAGCTATAGATCCTGCTCTCAAACTAGCTGAGAGAATAGATTAAGAATGAGCGAGACATCAACTTACTACTCCATACCAACCGGATCTTCAGCACAGACATTGGGATGCTATTTGGACTAGTGGTAGGATGGTGACTAAGAGAGGGAAGGTAGTCCACACAGAAGGGATCTCACTCATAGAAGGAACAATAGAAGACATTGGGGAAAGTTACAAGTACCTCAGAATCCCAAAAGCAAATGGCAACCTTGAGGACTTGAGAAGGAAAGCGACTATGGCCAAATACCTCCAACAAGTGAGGCAGATCCTAAGCAATCAGCTAAATGGCAAAAATAAGTCAGGGACAATAAATAGCTATGCTCTACCAGTAATCAGATACCCGGCAGGAATAATAAGCTGGCCAACAGATTTGATACAGGCCACAGATGTTTAGACACGAAAGCTCCTTACCTTGCACAGCGGGTACCACCCCAAATGTAGCACCCTGAGACTGTATGCTAGCCGTAAAGAAGGAAGCCAAGGACTAGTGAGCGCGAGAGCCACTATCCAGAATGAAACATCCAAGATCCATAAGTACATCAAGGACAAGGCTCCAATAGACAAGTGCTCAGTTAATGTCTCAGACAATGGGGAACAGAAGATGAAGAGCTGGAGGTTATGTAATGGGAGAATAAGCCCCTACACAGGATGTACCACTGTAACATTAAAAAAAGTGGCGGATATTAGGAAACCCTACCAATGGCTAGACAAAGCCAGACTGAAGGACAGCACAGAGGCACTCATCATGGCTGCATATGAGCAGACCCTGAGCACCAGAGAAATAGAGGCCCAAATCTACAACACCAGACAAGACCCCAGGTGCAGACTGTTCAAAGAAGCCCCTAAAACAATCGAGCACATAACTGCAGGGTGTAAGATGCTAGCAGGGAAAGCTTACATGGAGCGCCATAACTAAGTGGCTGGAATAGTATACAGGAACATCTGTGCAGATAATGGGCTGGAAACCCCAAGGTCAAAGTGGGAAACACCCCTACAGATGGTAGAGAATGATTGAGCCAAGATCGTGAGGGAGTTCCAGATACAGACCGAATGGTAATGGGAAACCAACCGGACATTGTGGTGGTTGACAAAAAGCAGAGGAAAGCCTTTGTGGTTTACATAGCAATACCAAGTGACTGCAACATCAGGAAAAAGGAACATGAGAAACTAGAGAAATACCAGGGACTCAGAGAAGAGCTGGAGAAAACCTGAAAGGTCAAGGCAACAGTGGTACCCGTGGTCATTGGAGTACTTGGGGAAATACATCCGACATCTCTGTGCAGAAAAGTGCAGTTCTAGGAACAGTAGAAATACTGCGCAGAACCCTCAGGCTCCCAGGCAGGCCTCTGGTAGAGGAGCCGAGCTTCGAGGAAAAAAGGGGGGAGACCTCCCACAGTGGGTGAGGAAGAGTAGTAGTAGTAATATATGTATATATAATAGCTATAATCAAATAAGTAAAATTGCACAACAACTTAAGCTGAGAGCAAAATACATTGGCAGTAACTTTTCCCATGAAGGTGAGTCAATCCATGTGCATAACGGCTTGCAGCATCTGCAAATAAAGAGCAGTCACTGAGCTTCTGCCCTCAAGGGGAAATACTGCGACTCTATCCTGCATAAGTGGCCAACGTTTTTAATAAAACTCCCTGCTGAAATAAAAGCTTAGTACCACCAGGGAGATCTCCATTCTGTTGAAGGTCATCAAAGGCCTTCATTACGTTAAAAGTTTTACAAAAGGTTAAGGCCAATAGTAAAATAATTTAAATGCTTTCATGCACAGCATTGTCTGTCAGTCACCACAAAAATGAGGGCACAACCCTTTACCTCCTGCAGCATGGTAGAGGAATATCTTCAATACAGGTTTATTAAAATAAAAATGAAGCAATATAATAACAGAAAGAGAGCAGCTTTACCCTCTATTAAAATTGGCCTGGAGAACCTTCAAACCCTAAGGTGAGTTTTTAAAAATTTCTGAAAAACGCTTCAGGTGGCGCATAAATATGCGTTTGCCAGCTTGGCCTCACAGGTGGGAAGCTCAAAATGATTAAATTTGACTATTTCTGTCAGGTGTAGAAAGAATAAGGCCTGAGGCATAAAAGAATACTTTAAATATGTATTGGTGTTTAAATATTTTAATGAACATTCGTCTGCTATTCATTTTCAGCTTAATTTATTCCTGATCGACTGACGTGATGACACACAGCAGTTAGAAAGTATTGTTTCAATAAGCTAACAAGGAAGAAAAGTATTAGAGTGATGTTTCTCAGCTTTACTGAATCTATCTGCAGATGCTAAACATGCCAAATGGAGCAAGCTGATTGATAATGACATGTTTTCTGTAGCCTGCAGCATGTAGATCAGGACTAATTTTGTCATGTGGCATTTCTAAAACACATTTTATAGGAGGATGGAAGATGATCCTCTATGCATTCGCAATGAGATACTGTTATATACATCTGCCTCAGTGTACCTTGCTCTTTACTTCTCACTGTGTCAATGTGTTGCTGTTTTTAAAAATATACTTTTCCTGTTACCAATCTTCCATTTATTAAATGTCAAGAACTTTTTTTTTTTCTGAACATGCTGTTTACATTTGCAGGTACCTGACAGTCTGACCTTTTAGAGGTGTTGGTGATGTTCAGCTGTAAACCAGCTTTTGTTTTGTTGCAGGAAACACGTATGGACGGCTCTGCCTCTATGGAGGCTAACTACAGTAGTCCAATTGGGAGCACGCAGCCTTCCCTACCTGCGGAAGAAGAGGGACATATTTATGAGGTGGCAGTGCAGAGCAATTCCAGCAACCACAGCTACCAGTTTGCAGATGTGGCTCTGCTACAGACGTTCAAGCCTCTCATCATCCCTTGTTACGTGCTTGTGGTGCTCGTGGGCGTCATAGGGAACTACCTGCTCCTTTATGTCATCTGCCGAACACGCAAAATGCACAATGTCACCAACTTCTTCATTGGGAACCTGGCGTTCTCAGACATGCTCATGTGTGTGACATGTGTCCCCTTCACTCTGGCCTATGCCTTCAATCCACACGGTTGGGTTTTTGGCCGCTCTATGTGCTACTTGGTGTTCCTAATTCAACCAGTCACAGTGTACGTTTCCGTCTTCACGCTCACAGCTATTGCTGTGGACAGGTGGGTGATTCTACCTGCAAACAATCACAACTTTGAGAATGTTATTTTCATTTGCACCATTATGCTAGTCAGAAATAGACCGCATCTTCAAAGAATCTATGCCAATCAAAACCTTTTTTATAAATTACGCAAAAGCAAACACCCTCTATTGGTGTAAGAAGAGACTCAATAATTTCCAATCAGCTGGCTTATTCGAGGTGTTAACATGACAAAAAAACTTAAAGCAAGATTAGTCAAATACTTGAAAATTTTAATGTTCTTAAAGGGAACAAGTGCAGAAAACTAAAACAAAAAAGCAGGTGTCAGGTTAAAAGAACTATCTCTCATTTGGCTTTCCTTTAGTTATCTCTAATAAAGGTTCTTTGTCTCTCTTTTCTAAGGGGATCAATTTAAAATCAAGTACATCTTCCTGTTCCTTAGCCCAACTGTGTTCAGTGGTAATGTTAGAAAAAAAAATTGCCAGTCTTTTTACTTAAAAATAATAGGTCATAGAGATTGCTCAGCATAAAGCTAGCTGTCTGACTGGGAAGTATGTCATATCTTATTAGATGCATTGAAACAGCTTCAGGGCTAATTAAGCCATTTTACATTTTTCCACTATCTGATCGTCGGACTTGAACTTTGGGTTTAATCATGCTTGAAGGGTTTTCACCTTAGCATTTATTCACTTATTCACCCCTGATGAACCATGCCTTTATCCAGCTGAGGAATATAAAGCATTGCTCTCCTTCGTTGCAGATATTATGCCACAGTTCACCCTCTGAAGAAGAGGACTACTGTGGCCACCTGCGCCTATGTCCTCACTGGAATTTGGTTGCTTTCCTGTGGCCTCGTGGCTCCGGCTGTAACTCACACCTACCATGTTGAGTTCAAAGAGGAAGGCTTCACTATCTGTGAAGAGTTCTGGTTTGGCCAGGAGAAGGAAAGACGGGCCTATGCCTACAGCACATTGCTGATCACATACGTCCTCCCCCTTTCGGCCGTCTTTGTCTCCTACCTCTGTATCACAGTCAAGCTGAAGAAGTGTGTTGCCCCTGGAAACAGGTCACAAGACCAGGTGGATGTTCACCAAGCCCGAAAGAGGAAGATATTTCGCCTTGTTGCTCTCCTCGTGTCTGCCTTTGCAATTTGCTGGCTTCCCATCCATGTCTTCAACGTACTGAGGGACATTGACATTCACCTGATAAACAAGCAATACTTTTTACTCATTCAGCTGCTGTGCCATCTCTGCGCCATGAGCTCCTCCTGCTGCAACCCATTCCTCTACGCATGGCTACACGATCGCTTCCGCACAGAGCTGCGGAAGATGCTGAAGTGCAATCATCGCATTGGAGTCCCATCCAGCCACTGTGCTGCTGGTGGGGTTTTATAACCTGCTTGTTTTATTTTTCATTGTTTGTGCAGATAAGATCTTGGGCAGAACATCTATCATTATAAAGTATAAGTGCAACTCAGCCATCAGTTGTGCTTGGTGAAAACACCATCCAGGCCCTACTATTTTTAGTTTGCAGTCTGGCAAAACTGAAGTGCATATTTCAGCTTCATATACCTCTTTTTCATCAGAACAAATGCTGCTTACTAGGAACGTCTTGAGATAACATTTTCAATATGATACAGATATTGCAGCTTTGAGAATTGCTTAATCCTGATATTACCCTGATATGATTTTAGCACAAATCCTACCAGCTTTTAAGACATTACATCATAAAGAATCAAAAGGTGGAGTACCACCAATCTTTATTTTTTAACCCAGCAAAAATAAATAACGGTTTAAAAGTTCCACATAGGCTGCCATAGTGTTTATCTAATGTTTTTATATAAACTAAAAAAAAACTGCATTCTGTGCTTTATGATTTAGTATCTTACTTATTGGATGAGAGACGTAAAAATACTAATTGTGCTGCCGGGACCCTTATGACACCAAACCTTTTGAACACCAGGTGGTACCTATTAAACATCTGCTAGCACATCACTACTGGAGAAGAGAGTAATGGTATTGAAATCTCAATCTCAAAAATGTTAGCTCATATTTTGAAGATGTAAATAGTGGTTTGTCCTATGACAAGGATGTCTAGAAAAACATTGACCACAAGCTTTTACACTTAATAAACTAGAAGTGTGCTAGTTTGAAAGTCCAAAAGTTTTTTCAAGAGAGTCTGTTCTGCAGACCTGCCCTGTCAGGACCCTTTGTTGAAGACCTGCAAAATGGGATCTCCTGCACTGTCAGGACCTGGGATTTATTCCAGAAGTGTTATCCGAAGCCTTCGGGAATAATGTGTTTGCTGCTGGTGTTCTTTCAGATCAGCATACCCCGTCAGACCAGCATACCTATAGTCATAACGCATGCGCAAGACATCAGATTTGAGTTTATCCCTTTATTTTTGTACAACAAAAATAGACTTTAATCTACCTCGAAGTGTATCCCTTTTGTCATGTACAAATAAAAACAATGGTCAGATTGCCATACACTTAAAAAAAACACCAAAAAGTAAGTAATTAAATAGTTTTTTGTACATGACTAAAGGGATACACGCCAGTTGAGGTGGTTTAAAGTGTATATTTCATACAAAAATAGAGTTAAATTAAAGGGATAAACTAAAGGGATAAACAGAGATAATTCAGTTTCTTAAGCCCTCTGCTCCAGGTTGTTGTTATTTAGGAAACAATATAAAGACAAGTTTATTAGATTTCCCAGGAGAGATGTAAGAGCAATTATCAAACACCAGTAAAACAGTTCTGATTTTTATAGTTGGAGATCATTGCTTTCAAATCAATCCACACAAAATTATGATATAACAGCAACATACGTTTTGACCTGCACCGGCTGTAAACAAATTCACCTATCTCCAGAATACTACTGCTTGCTGTTCGTTATACGATGCCATCAGTCCACACAGTATCTGGTTTGTCCAGTATCCACCTGCTTCTAAAAGCCCTCAATGTCTCAGAAAAATAAAAAAAAAGGATTGTTTTGAAATACAGTGGAAAAGCAGAATGTCATTTATTGTTTTCAACTCAGGGGACCCCAAAACTCTTTGAATTCAATCATTCACACACGTTCACACACTGCTGGTGGCAAAGTACATTATAGTCACATTTGCCTTGAGGCACCCTGACAGAAGTGTTGAACTGCAGCGCCTTCTGACCACCAAATTGACAGAGCAGGAAGAGCCTGCATCCTATCCCACTGTCGCCCCACTTTATGACCCTACCTTTGAGATCTATAGGCTTTCTAGCAACAAAACAGTTTAATGAACGTTGAAATGATGAAAGTTTCCCTTTAAAACATAATTTCAGAATGAATTAATTTTGTAGCTGATGAGGATGGGATTGATTTATTGATCAAATAAAACGCTTTAATTTCAGAATGACCATGTTTTACACTAAATTAAACAATTTATGTATAAAATAGAAGATTTTAGTGTTTGGATGTAATGCTTTGGGAGGTCACAGTTTGCAGATTAACTTGAATGATCTAACTGTTATGTTTTAGAATATTGTTCCCTGTAAGGTGATGAGGTTAGTTAGCTCCAAGCTTTCATCGCTTCCATCCTTCAGTTCTCCAATACTTTTACTATTGTTTGCAGGAACTATTCGGAAAACATAAGATGTGCTGAATATAACTTCTGAATCAGAGGGTCCTGATCATTGACTAAGCAAGACTGAGGCTGAGGAAAATGCTGTGTATGTGGAAAGGAAATGAAAGGAAAATGAAACTATCAGTTTAGAAATGATCACAACATGTAACCGATTTTATTAGATTTTTTTTCCAGCGAGGATCTTACGTCAGTTCAAAATACGTCCTTCATGTCCTCCTTGAACCATTGTGAGCTTCAAATAATAAAGCTTTCATTTCCTTCATGCTAGTAGCAGATGAATGTACAATGACAACGAAGTCATCAACTTGTTTTTGAAATAGATTGCTTGAAATGTCCTGTATATAAGAACAAAAAACAGTCGCCATGATCGTGCTGTACTGTGAATGCAATGTTGCTTATAGTATGACTACATAAAAAGTATTTATCAGAGACAGAGACTGATTAGCTGCCAGGTTGGCCTTATTGTCATGTGTTCTTACTGATTTCCTTGCAACTATTTTATCATGTTCCTGACATTCTTCTATACTTATCTGTGCCAGTGATGATTGGTTCTTACATACAGAAAAGAAGATAATCATAATACATTTATTTTTCTCTGTAAAATTATGTTTGAAAAGGCAAATGCCCTAAAATACCCCATTGATGTTGAATACAAAGCACAAATTACACATACAAACTAACCCAAATTGGTCCAAAATTTGAATCTAATCAAATATAATAAAAGAAGGAATAATTAGCTGCAACTTAATGAAAATGGATGCAAAAAGACATAACAAACTAAGAAACAAGCTAGATTCTGGCATCATCTTTTACAAAAAAAAATAAATGAGTTCCTGTTTGTTTAGTTCTGATTTCTAGAAAGGATTTAATGATAAGAAAAAGCTAACGCCTTACTTGAGACGTTTGAAACGTTTGAGAACATACTGATGGAAATGGATAGAGGTTTAAAACCGTCTGAATATTCCAGTAAGTACTGCTATAATCCTGATTTGTAACGATCATAATTTCACCATAAACCAGGCATGACTGAGTGCTCTTTGCAAGATTTTTTGAGAAAAGAGACAAAGTACCTCAGAGGAGTTTTCCTAGAACTGAGGATCACCAACTAAGTGCTTTCAGAGAGATCTGTGAATACAGGAAAACAGTAAGTAGCACTCAACCTTATTGGTGTCAGAGCAAATTCACAGCAGAAAACATTATACTTGAACAATATAGTTGGGTCTGAATCCATCAGTGCAAAAAAACCCTGTTGAGAGAAAAAATGTCACTCAAATCCCCAAAACACCATTTCAACAGTGAAATTAAGAGGTGGAAACATCATGGCAGGTGGTTTTTATCACCATAAGCTACTGGCAGACTTCATGTAGCAAAAAAAAGGATTACTAGAAACAAAAGAGTTCAGAAATGGAAATCACTTCAAAGACAATAAAGCAGGTAATAAAAAAAGCCAGTTATCTAGAATGACCTGAAATCTTTAGGAAGACAAATTTGTGTGAAAGAATGGGTCAACATCCCACCTGCACAAAGCATGGTGGTAGTTTCTCAACACAGGAGAGATCATCAAGCTTTTATTGTCATTATTATTATTATTATTAAGATCATCAAGCTTTTATTGTCATTATTATTATTAATATTAAAGATGTGCCAAATAAATTTCATTAAAGATGATCTGGGCTTGTTTTCCAAGATATTTCTTTCTCACTGATAAACTATGGTATTTTTTCTTTTGATCTTGTTACACGTCTTGATAACCTGAGTTATTACCTACATCTAATGTATATTTAATGTCCTCTTTGTTCAAAAAATATTTCCTGAGAAAAGCATCAGTGTGTTTAATATCTGTGTTATATATTTTCTTGTCTGTAAGTGATGTTTTCTTTCTTATTATTTGTTGATTGTTTATTTATTAAAAAAATTGTATTTATAGATGTTTTGCATGTTTATTAAATGTAAATGAAAATGAATAAAAGCGCTCTGTTATGGAACAGGAAATCTGAAACCACTCTGGCTTCAGATCTGTGTGAGTGTAATAAACTTTGTCAATGTGCAGCTGCATGGCTGAATTAACTAATTAAATGCTCAGAAAGCTACAAGTGTTTGCATATCAATTAGACTTGCTCAGAATAGGGAAATGTGATAATTTATTGATCCCGTAAATCATGTCAGCATTGTCTGAGGCTTAGTAACAGGCTTCCTGCTGATGGATGGGGTTCAGTCTACAGCAGCAACACTAATGCTCTCTGTGAAACAAGAACTTCCATTTACTATTCTGCTTGATCCAAGTAGAAAATATAGAAAATAGAGTGAAATTCAGAAAAAAAAAAAATTCTGATTTTCAGGGTTTAACTTAAAGTCTGAAGGAAAAATCTTTATTAGCCTGCAAAGAGTAATTCCTCTGTCAAAGTTTCAAACCAGATCCGGTGTATTGCCAATAAAAACAACATGAGACATCAAATTGAGTAAATGGTAGAATAAAACAGTTGTATACATACTTTTAGTCTTAAAATGAGTCACACGATAATACAGACAGACACAGTGTATATCCTAGAAAAATAAATGTGGTGAAAGATCACGCTTTATTATCTTTGTATATGTCTCGGATGGACTTCTTAGCCTGGACTAAGCTCAGGTGTTATGAGAAACATTAATAAAAGAGTTGTGATCTGCTGTCCCTCTAAGCCCTGTTATAATAAGACACATCCATTAGTGAGGAGGAAGTAAACGGCTGTAATTCATTATCATAATGTTATTTTTCTGGTGCTGTGTCAATGTGCATCGGGATACTTGCTCCTTAGTGTAAAATTCTGTAGACAACGATGTTGCTAAAAGCTATTTCATGTCTAGGCTGAGCTGCCTTCAGATATGACACACTTTAGCTCTTTTTCCCTCCAGGTCAAATCAAATGGCAGGATTTAATCCCAGCTTGTAGGAATAAGACGTGCAACCTTAAGGCCTTAAACTGATAAAGGACTCACTAAAGTCTTTTGCATTATGAACAGAGATGTCTGTGTGTGTACTTCCCAGAGCTTTGAGGGATGGGGTGGATGGGGAGGGGGGATAGCGGATATGATGGTGGCACCTTCATCTATACATATTCTCCAGCATATTCATTGTTTTTTTTTTATTTGTGTTTTCTACATGAGACAGGGATAATGAATAAAAAAATAATAAAGATGCATTAAAGACAAAGGGTATAAATTTATTGTTTATTTAGTTTATTAGTTTTCTGAGCAAACTGCTAATTCTCTCTTTATGTGAACAGGGTATATACGTTTCTACATCTTTCTTGCTATTTTTTATTTTTTATTTCTTTTAGTTTTTACATTAATTATTCAATATTTATTATATTTTGAATGAGATAAAAATAAAACAAAATGAAATAGTGTCCAACTCTACAAAAATCATTTGTGCTTTGTCAGGCCTCTACTCTAAGATCTGACCTGCCTAGCTTTAGTGTCCCACCTGAATCCAAGCTCCTGCTGGTCACTATAAATTCAGTCTGATAGCAATAATGACAGAAAAGTGAAATCAATACAAAAAATATCAACCATTTCTTAAGCAGGATCAATGAACAGTATTGATGATTCGCATGTGCTGATTGAAAATTTGACTCCTCAAATCAGGTTTCTATTAGTCAAATCAAAAAAGAGAAAATAAAAGCAGAGGAACACAGGCTACTGAATCCCAAGAGAGGAAAATAAGAGAATCTTAGTAAAAAAATGCTTATAATATTTTAAATAACAGCATAAAAACTAGCAGGTGGGTGGGTCTTTCTCAGTTGTTTCTCAGTAATGCACCAGTCAGTGTTTGAGAAACAGATCCACTGACAGGCTCTGGAAATAAACAACAAACCATTCTCCGGTTGTTTCAAACAATAGATGTTGTACTTGCATCTGTTTATACAGTTAACAACTTATAAAGTGTCAACACCATAAATCACTATAATGAATTTCATGGAACTCTTCAGCTCTCTTAAAGTTTATCGATCTGGCTTTTCCTCTCAGCTAGGTTGTCAGGTCAGCCTTCTTATTGGCTCTTGCATGGTGATCACTGGTTTGGTCTCCACTGGCTGCTGGTTGAGGTGAAGATCCAAGCCCTCCAAGAGCCATGCACAGCAGAACCTGTGATGTTCACTAACTTTGGGCAGGTTTGATTTGAGAGGGCAAGGTATTCGTTTTAGAGAACTCTTGCCACAGCAGGTAACTAGACTCCCTTTGTTTACTTCTCCTTTTTACTTATATCATTCTGAATCTCAACGGTATATTAATAGTTTCTCATTATTCAATAATATTGCTATTACCA
Source organism: Cyprinodon variegatus (assembly GCF_000732505.1). Taxonomy (NCBI): domain Eukaryota; kingdom Metazoa; phylum Chordata; class Actinopteri; order Cyprinodontiformes; family Cyprinodontidae; genus Cyprinodon; species Cyprinodon variegatus. The sequence continues at coordinate 58,977 of NW_015150784.1, forward strand.
ATTGGGGTCTGATCCTTCTACCTCCACCACAAAGTGTTTGTATAGTTTCATAGTTCTTATTTAGTTCCAGATTTAGTTTACTCCATTTAGATGTATATTGTCTAATGGGTGCACACTTTAGTTAATATATCTGAATGGTTTAATTCACACCATACATTTCTTTAAGGTTCTACAAATGCATTTTTTTTGTCACCTTAATATTAATTTATCATGTGTGCTACTGTAAGTTAAAGAGTTGTTTTGTTTGTTCAGTACATTTTAGTTTTGTATGGATTTTTTTTTATTTTATTTGCTGTTTCTACGTTATGTTGTGCCTCCTTTATTTGGCAAGGTTAGGTTATTCCACCCCTGTTTAAGCAGCTTCTGTTCTTTATCATTCGGTCAGTTTTTGTTTAAATCAGTTACTGTTCAGTTGAGTTGGGCCAAAATTAATTTTATTGAGTATAACCAGGTGAAAACCTGTTTAACTCGTTATCAAACTTGGTGTCTCTGACTGCAGCCCTGCTGATGATCTCTCCACAGCTCTGACATTGTTCTATGCCAGTTCTCCATCTTCCTCCAATAGTCCTTATTTGCCGCCCTGATCCTACAATTGGAGCTCACTCTGAACTCTATGCTGCTCTTTGCTGCAGGTGTCATTAGAGTAGACACTAATATAGTCATAAATGTGTGATGTATTTTAAGAGTTGAACATCTTTGGAAGATCTTTCTAGGTTTTTGTGTGTATAGAAATATTTCTATCTTACTCTGATAAAAACAAAACAAAAAAAAAAACTCATTTTCTCTCTGTCTCCTGATTAGAATTTTTTTATTTATTTATTATATGTCATGCATTTTGTAAGGCTGTTATCTCTGAACTCAAATCAGATGTCTTTACACACCACTGTTATAAAACATTCTTTAGCATTTCAGTGCTTTTATAATTATATTATAAACCTTACTTTATCTAGGGGGCATTTAGCATACTGCTTTGATGCACTAATGTCACTTTAATGTCACTCACTCTTTCTCTGTCAGACTAAACATTTTTAATCTTAAGCTCTGCAGGGGCGTTGATTTTCTGAGACATGTTCAGGCGTCTGATGTAACAGAAGTGCCATTATGACCATTGCTACATTAGGAGTTATTTTGCTGCTAGAGGGACTGGTGCACTTCACTTAATAGATTAAATTCAGTGTAAAATCTGTATTATTTCCAAAGGGAAATAAAATTGTAATTATCAAAGTTTTAAAACGGGTTTAAGAGCAGGTTTTATTTTTCTGTTACAATATAAAGAAAGTATTTCTGGGATAAATTAGGATCAAGTGAATAAAGAAGTCAGTTGAAATAACAATAACTATGATGGAATTGATTAATAAAATTGTCAACAGAGAAACAAGACTAAAGCGGTGAAGGAAGATAAAATTAAATGAGACCAAGACAATCACATTGGCCTCTGTTCTTTTTCCATTTTAACTTTGTCATCTCTTACAATCCATGGTCTAAAAACACCAGACCCAATGTCCTGTCTAGGCAATACTCCAGTGACCAGGAACCAGATATCTGAACTGTCATTCAACTTTCCTGCATTGTGGGGTTTTTAATATATAAGGATATTAAAAGCTATGTTCTAGTCTGTCCAGTGTGCGCTCGCAACAAAGCTGATCAGATCAGCAGCCTCGCAGGGATGTTCTTCAGTCATTGCCTTTCCCAAAACATCCATGGTCATATATAGCTTTGGATTTTGTTACTGGACTACCACCATCTAATGGTTTGGGTCGAATATGCACATAATTGTCACACTTCTTCTACTACTGGTCTGTCTCCATTTGAGTCCTCACTAGGATACCAATCCCCTCTGTTTCCTTCTGACAAGCAGGATAATGCAGTTACCTCTCTCAAAAAAACACATTTGGCGCTGCAGACGGTTTCTGCCTTAAGCAGACCAGTGGAAACTAAGAAACATCTGCCCAATTGGAGAATTCGTGCTCCTCAGTACTCATCTGGAAAAAAGGGTTTGGCTATCAACTAGTGACATTAACCTAAAGGCTTCTAATCCTAAACTCTCTCCCAGATTCATTGGTCCATTTGGAAACCAGGCAGTGCTCAGTCGCTCTGCGGTTTGCCTCAAGCAGCCAGATTATTTAAAGATTCCTCCTGTTTTTCACATTTCTTTGATCATGCCTGTCCTATCCAGTCCTCTTTCCTCGTCTTCCAGTCCCACTCCACCCTCCAGACACATTGGCGGGCATCTGGCCCTCACTGTGTGAAGGATTTTGGATGTTTGTCAAGGAGGAAGGGATTTTCAGTGTTTGGTCGTTTTGGAGGGTTATGGACCAGAGAACGGTCTTGGATCCCTTATACTTTTATTTTGAACTCTAACCTTGTTCAAGACTTTTGGGCTTATTTCTCTTCCTCTTCTGGATTGCCAGGGGGCAGTCCTTAAAGTGGGGGTAAGGTTACGGTCTCTGGGGTTTTGCTGTTTTTCTGGTGTGAGTGAGAACACCTCTGAATCAAGATAACTAGTGTGGTTATAAGGAAGGGAAGGATTATCTCTCCTCACCGGTTGATTACCCCTGCTGGTATTCCAGCTAAAGACCTAAACCAGGAATATCCTTCTTGTTGAAATTTGTCTTCTTGTGATTAAGATTTAAGATTGGGGAAACAACATGGTGTTGGACACATTTTGGAGATTGCTGTTAATTTAAACATCAGAATAGAAAAAGAACAAACATGGTGCAAATATGTATATCTTCCTGTTACATCAACAACATTTTTATGGACAACTAAATTATCTGATGATTATTCTGACTTGTGTTTAGTTCAAACTCAAAGTGCAGAATTAGTAAGTGTAGTCATTTTGAGTCTGTAAAACAACCATTCTTGCAGCAGGCGTAATCTTGCGGATAATTCAATGAAGCCTCAAAAGTGAGCAAATGGTTCTGATGAAGTACTGTAAATGGCTTGGTCCAGCCCACAGTTACTACTGCTTTTTTCCGATCTATCATGGTAGTTCTGGTGCTGAATGCTTTTGGGTCAATGCTGCTTCCAAACCTTTCTTTCCTTCTCTTTTCTGGCAAAACTTTCCTTCTTAGATTCATGTTAGGTATTAGATATTTGTGTTCTAGACCGTCCTCCTTAAGAGATAACAGTTAAGTTTTATTTAAAAAAATGTGAAAGAAATTATTGACTGTGAAGAAACAGATCGATCTCTCAGATTCTCAGAGATCAAAACATCTCCCAACATTTCATCATAAGTCATCCTTTCAGCCTCCTCTTGTTACTTTTTAATTTAAAATGCTTACTAAATTCTCCTTAAAAGATATTAAGATTACAAACATGCAGCGCAGGACAGAAATGGTCACTTATAGCATTATATTAAAAAAAATGATGGCAGACGAACTTGGTATAGCAGTCCTAATGGAAAACTGAAAAATAAGATGCTGTGAGTCACTCTGGGCTGGGCTAAGGGGACAATAAGGAGTCACACTTCGTTATTTTTCGTTTATTGTTAAAATAACTAAATCTGTGATTAGTCTTAAAGTCAGTGTCTTTTTATTTATTTATCTAAACCAATTTATATCAGGAAATATCTTGTTGTGGTCAAGACGGGCAGCAGTAAAAAACAAAGTTTCCTTTGACACGTAACCAGGGGAAGACAGGCCATCTTTAGCACCAGGAAATTTCCCGATCACCTGGTTGCTGGCCCACTCCAAGATTAGTGAGGGATGGAACCAAAGGCGTGGTTTGGGTCACACCTGATTATTTACATAAACAATTCATATCATTCTTGAGGCTTTGGCTATCTGCATTGTTCCTTGAGACGGGGAAACATTGATGTGGAAGACAAAATATCTGTGTATGCTTTTCCCTGGTTTTCTGAGGTTGTCTGTCACAGCAGTGCAGAGAATCACTAAAGGTTGCTCCAACGCCGGGTTTAGCTTGTTATAGAGCAAGAGACTGAAAACAGAAAAAAGTGGAAAAGGGGGGAATAAGACAAAAAGCAATGCCCCCTAATGCAGCTAAGTGCTGTACATTACGTAATATTTGTTCTTTAGAGAGAATGAAAAATGCTAGCATTGCACAACAGCTTAATGAGAGGTCTAGTTCCACTTTAAGAAATTTAAGGACAAAAACTGACTTCTGTAAAACAAACTTTTTCTTTTTTTTTTTTACAAAAAAATGTCAGGTTTTAGAATATGATTAACAAATAGTACATGGAATTTTTTTATTGCTACAATTTAAAGGTATTAAGAATTAGTAAAAGCTTTATAAACTTCACAGATAAACTACATGTATATTGCATTTTTTTAGGCTTGTATATACTGTAAATTAAAGTTTTATTTAGCCAAGTAAATCCTGTTTTGATTCAGAACGTACTTTTTATGTGAATCAAGCCAAAGCATATAAAAGTCAGTTTGTGAATTTTAATTAAATAGAAGTCATTGCCAGCTTTTTTATATTTCCTTACAAGGGTGGTGAGTAACAGAGGTGATAACAGAATAATATTGGTACACATACCATATATTGCACCACTAATTTAAAACTGTATATATGAAAAATGTATATATTGGAGTAGGATCATGAAGGGTATGTGAGGCAGAAGAAATGGGGGAATTAAAAGCACAACAGTCATATATATTTATATGTCACCAAACAGCATATTGACTACCTGCAGCCTTAGATAGGCCCACTAACTTATTACCAGTTTGTAGAAATGGCAATTAGTGGACACACCTTGATTTAACAAATCCCTTTGGTCACATTATTTTCTGTCTTTTCAAAAGGTACCATTATTTTTGTCCAGGTCTTTTCCATGAGTTTTTTTTTTTTTTTGTATCAGTCTGTTGAATTATTAAAAAGCTATGTCTGAGTTTAATTTGTTCATTTTCACTTTTAGAACTTATTACCAGTGGTGTCAAAAGTACATATATTTGGTACTTAAGAAGTATAGATACTGCAATTTAAAAAAACTCTCTGGTTAAAGTTGAAGTATCAATTTGGCCTCTTTACTCAAGTAAATGTGAAAAAGCATGTGCTCCAAAAACTACTTAAAATTTAGAAGTATAAAATAACCTTTAAAAAAAGCAGCCAGACGCCACTATATGAATTGAAAGCTCAATTTTTCGACTAATTCGGTCTTGTTAGTCTCTGTCTCAATCTCCCTATATTCTCTCTCGTATGTCTAACCTTTCAGACATTCAGACATCTTTTTCTGAATCCCACATTGTAGCATGGCATAGACAATTCTCGTTTGCTGTTTGAACACCTGCTTGCTTCTGATTATTTCCTTTAGCGTCAACACAAATTTGACGAAAAGCTAAACAATGAGTGTTTTTTGTTATATGACTCGTCCTATTACACTAGTTTTCAGTAGATGTGGATGGCGCCAATGATCTGCATTGGATGGCGAACATGACGTGAAATGATTATTTATAAACATTGAACTGAAGCCAAGAGTAACGAGTAATGTTTGTTTTAAAAATGTAAGGAATAGAAAGTACAGATACATGTGTGAAAATGTAATGAGTAGAAGTCAGAAAAAGGAAGAAAAATAAGTAATGGAGTAAAGTATAGATCCCTAAAAAGTGTACTTAAGTACAGTACAGTTATTTCGGTGGAGTTTTTCATTATAAGGGTACCAACAATTTTGTCCACGTGTATGCAGAGAAAGTTAGCAACATTCTCAAAAACCTAAATGTACATAAGATCACTTTACTGTAGATAAGATTTTTTTTTACCCATTCACCATATATATGAAAATCCCACAATAGGTAAAATTTGTTCTCTGCATTTTGACCCATTCTAAATCTTTTCAGGAAAGTAACTTGGATTTACAGAGCTCCCTAAAGTTCATTTCATGAAAACAGATTTCAGGTTGAAGTTTTACAAAATCCACCACACCAGGGCTTATCAAGTGACAGGAAACAATAAAACATTCTTTTAACTGTAAAAAACATCCACAACTTCTGCTTAAAATGCAGTATACTACTGTACCTAAAAAAGTACTGAAGTTGAGATTTTTTTCTGCCCGTATTTAGTAATTTTTTTAAATAAAAGTTCTCTACGGGAATTATCTTGTACTAACGAATACCCTAGTCAAAGAAATAAGAAGCTTATGTAAAAAAAATCATATTTCCAACTGTTAATATGTGCAAATAGCCTAATTGTCGATTCTAAGCAAAAATAGACGAATGCAGAGATTGGGTAAATTGAGGGCATCTTGTTTTATTCAGATTAAATAAAAAGAACAAAGGGAGAGTCTATAACAGATACAAAAGTTGCATGTTTAGTTGTATAGAACATGCGATGCAAAAAAAAATAGCTCAATAACAGAACAAAAGTTTCCTCCTTATTGAAGGGCAGGTTAGCTATGACTTCTCACTGTTGGGCAAAGACAGCATCTTCTGCATGAGGGCAAAGTCTCGAGCTTCTTGTGGAGAGCGGATGTAGGAATCGATCTCACTGTCAGAGATTTCCTCATCGCCGGTACAGTTCTCGACACGCCGCTCGACCCTTCTCCTCTTGGCATTAATCACACACGGAGGAGCAAACAGGACCTTTTTACCCCAGTTTGGTGCTGGTTCTTCACTCTGATCATCGTTTTTATCTCCTTGGTTTTCCCCTTTGTTACTGGGAGAGAGCTGCACCACAGACGAAGTACTTTCGGTTTCATTCCTGCTTTCGGAAAGTTGAGTTGGCACCACCTCATCTGTTGGATGGTTCAAAGTGCTCGTCTGAGCGCAATTGGCTTCCAAAGCCTTCTCATGGGTTTTCAGAGCCCTTGCTAGCAGGCTATGCCTGTACTTTAGAATATCCCCCACAAGGGGAACAACATCGCTTTCTGTCACCGCTTCCGTAACCCAGGGAAGCTCCTTTCCAAGCCTACAAAGCACCTCCTTTAGCTCAGTTATTCTAGTTGCAGCTGCTCTGCGCTTTCGCACTTTGGCCATATTACAGAATTTGTCCAGGGAGAACCTGAGGCGATGTCTGTTGGGGTTCAAGGACTGCCAGGCCAAATACGTAGCTGCCATCATGAGCGGAAGGGGCCTTCGTCCGGTCACGATCCAGGACTCTCCGGCCAGCTCCACCAGCTCCACAGCCCGTTTGGTCAACACCTTAGGATCCTCAGCAAAGTCTTCTGGGACATCTTGTTTGCATATTTTGTACCTGTCAGGAAGAAAAAAGGAATTTTAATAAAGTTTTTTTTTTTGTCTAAGATTTCTAAATTTAAGCCAATAAGTAAAACTGAGGCCTGAGAAATTTGTATTATTAACTTTGAAATAAGACAATATCACCCTGAAATATCTTTGACTAAAATTTTTTTCAAGTGCATTTAAACCTCTCCTCACACCAGGAATTATAAAACTTTTGATATATGAAATTACGTCAAAGGCCTACCCATCAACAGCCAAAAAATGCCCTGTGAGTGACTTACTTTGGCTGCATTCTAGGGATTACTGATTAAATTCTCACACCCTGGTAACCTATTATGTTCAACAGAGAGACCAGGATATCATTTATATTCTAAATTACACAGCAGTCTCAAAAACTCAGTTTCTTCTTTGGTTCTCCTGCATCCAACCCAGCCACGCCTATGCACAATTTGGAGGTTGTGTGCTACAACCAAGCTGGGAGCCCAATGGAGAGGGAATAAAGGCTGTGTGACATCTGTTTGCACCAAGCTAGTAGGTATTCAGTGCTGATAAGTTGAGATTCTTTTAGCCAAAGGAAGGAACCCGTTTATCCTATAAACCTTAACTGAGGAACCTAACTGTTGCCATTAGGAAGGGGAAAAACAAAAACATCCCAACAGATGTGGAACAGGCTACCTCATATAAATTGATCGTTTCATTTTTAACAGGGATTGCTCCAGTACATGGCAGGATAGCCATGTTGTAGAGTGACCTTAATCCAGTGTGAACAGCACCATTGCTATGACAAAGTTTTACCTTTTGTTTCATATTCCTAACAATTTTAAATGAGCATGTATATAAACTTTGAGACTACTTACTCATGAACGTGTGTTTCTATGACTTCTACCACACTGACAAACGGAGCCTGGATGTTAAGGATCTTGAGCATTTCCTGATAAACGCCTCCTAACAGTGTCTCTTCAGCATTTAGCACGCAGCAGATGGTTCCTAGAGTGATCGGCCAATTCCGCTGTCTGCAGCTGATGCAGACACAGCAGCCAGCCAGCACCTCCTTCCTCTGGAGGGTCACATTGATGAAGCTCTCGTGCTGGTAGGCGGTTCTGAAATACGTCTGTGCTAGATGCTCGATTTCAGCGTTGAGCCTGAGGATCCGACATATTTCTTTCACCCGCTCCAGACCTTGACGTAAACAAAAGATAAAAAAACAAGAAAGTTTACTGTTGGAAAAAAAAAAAAAAAAAAACAAGAAAGTTTACTGTTGGAAAAAAAAAAAAAAAAAAACTCCAGAAGTGATGTGGTTGTCGAGACTGGTCTCCAGACCATTTTTTGATGGTCTCAGTCTTGTTTTGGTCTCAACATAAGGACTGATTTTATTTCAAGCCCAGTCCAGACTAAAGCTGTGGAAATATTACAGCTGTTAAGGTAATAACACAAAAAGGTCAGTTGTTAAAGTAACCATAGAAAATATGGAGCCTGTAAAAATGTCTCTCCACTTTTGGTTTGAATTTATCTTCCACAAAGAAATGGTACAGCGACTCACAGCTGAAGAACTCACAGGCGATTTTGTGCCAGTTCATAATTAAAAAGAATGAGCTCAAAGTTCAGTTCACAGATGAAAATTAACTAGCTCTATATGAAGTGCTCTGCAAAACCGGCATCAGAAATACCAGTAGATGAGACTGAATTGTGCAAACTAGAACTAGCATGTTGGTCTGTCATGCTGTTTACTTTAATAAATGCGTAAAACCTGACTTTTTCCAATGAAAAGTGTTGTTATTAATTGAACACGAACGTTAGCTGTGTTTGTTCTCAAACTGAATGTCGCTCTCGTTCACGTTCATCAGTTCACAACTGATCCGTTCAGTTCACGATTCACTAAAAAGACTTACATATTCAGTGAAAACTGTTCATGCACAACTCTACCCGCAGGTATAGCTTGGCTTGGCTTTTGCCTGCAGACAGGCCACTTTCTGTGCCTCTGATCTGATATCAAACTAAAATGAAGTTACAATTACTGTATAACCGGTCCAATAAGTATCGTTTTAAGGTTGCAATGTGCTTAAGACTGGCGTGACTACCAAGTGCGTCCACCGCCGCACCTGCAGGGATAGACTCGAGGCGAGTGGTCATTGTTAAAGCATATGCTGTGACTCATTATAGAACACTAATCATCCTGCAGAAACCAGGGAGGATTTCCTGCAGAAGAGTTCTGACTAAAACATTTTGAACTCAAATTTAAACATGTCTTAAAAGCAACAGCCTATAGGATGTGGACTGTAGCAAGTATTAAAGCCTACAAGTGCCACAAATTCAGCAGGCTACATTAAAAATAAGCAACATTTATATATGGAGCAAAAAAAAAAAGGAACTTTAAATGCACACATCAAATTAATAAAAAAAAAAATCTAAATAAAAAATAAACCAGGGCTGCAACTAATGATTATTTTGCAAATCGATTAATGTGTCGATAATTTTTCCGATTAATCAATTAATAATCGCATAGGAAAAGGTTACTTAAATATTTTTTTTAACGAAATGAAACCAGGTGAAACTAAAACTTTCCAGTGGAGGAGTTTTCGGTAGAGAATTTTGACGAACGTAAAGATTTTTTTTCTTAAACGCAAAATATTCACATCATTTTTTTGCAAGTTTGGTTTAATTATTGGTCTGGTATAATTACTGGGCATGTTTTAGAGTCTCTAAACTTCAGTTAACGATTTATCAATTACAAAATTAGTTGATTGTTTCAGCCCTAAATTAAAACATACTATTTTCTTCAAATAATGTATAGTTATTAATTAGACATTTATTTTCTTATGACCATGGGCTGAAGAATTTCTTCTTAATTGTTACACTAACCCTATTATTTTCTATTTTTACCTCCAGCAAGGAGTTTATGTTTTTAGGAGAGCTTGTAAGTCTGTCTGTGTAACTTGAAAAGTTATGAAAGGCCTTACTAGCCTTACTAAATAAACATAAAATATGAAATATAGAACTACTTAAGGATGGACTGATTTGTTCCAAAATCATTACTTTGTTTTAAAATATTCTTTGATCAGGTGTCATCTTGTTCACAAAGAACAACTTTCAACTAATATATATAGTCACAGTGTTACAAAAATGTAAATTGTGCATTTACATTATGCACATAACACAGAAAAAAATTCAACAACTAGATTACTAGTTATTTAAATGCACATCAGCTAGAACCAATTCCTAGATAAAAAAAAACAAAAACATTTCACAGAAAGCACTGCATGTTTCACCACTGTTTGCTGTTTTTTTTTTTTTGTTGTTTTTTTTTTTAAGTTTTAAGAAAACTGGATAAAAAGGACCAAAACCTTCAGGGCTAAAAAAAAAAAAAAAATCTTAAGTTCACGTTGAAAAGAAAATGAAAAAAGTATCTTGCACAGACATGAAACAACAGATCACAGAAAAATATCTTTAGTCTATCAAGTTTGCAGTTGGAAAAGTTTGAGGAGCCTTCAGAAAGCCTGAAGAAATATTGCAAAGGCCACTTCAAAAGATTAAAAGCAGGCATGTGTCCTTTAGGGAGAATGTGGCTGAAGGCTTTTGCACGGTATAAAGTATCTGCTTTGGGGGAGAAGAGCTCACCTTTTATCAGATTGAGGCAGGGGTTTTTTTTCACCGCTGTGGTCCTGCTGTAGCTGACATCTATAGAGAATAAAAGAGATATCATCAACATTAAATCTAGACAAATACCAGAGTTTACCTGTTAGGTATTCAGCTAAAAATGCTGAATTAAACCAAACAGCTCATTTTTGGACAGTACTGGTTCCTTGTGCAAAGCAGGCATGGATTGGAATCCTAGCCCTCTTATACAGGTCCTTCTCAAAAAATGTGCATATTGTGATAAAGTTCATTATTTTCCATACTGTAATAATAAAACTTGAACATTCATATATTTTAGATTCATTGCACACCAACTGAAATATTTCAGGTCTTTTATTGTCTTAATACAGATGATTTTGGCATATAGCTGTATGCATGCATGATCAGTGGAGTGGTTGCAAAGTTAACCCCAAGAGGAGACACAAGATCAAATAAACCATTGAGGTTTATGAAACATAAATTTGCATCCCTGCCATTTAACTAATGGGTTGCAAAACATTAAAAACAGATATGAAACTAGGGTAGCAGACTGTTCCTGCTCTCTATGAGGATTATTTTCCAGCCTTTATCTGAATTATTGTGATGTTAATTAATGTGCAGGACGCAACTGCAAATTAGGCCTCTCGATAGATGCATTCAGGTAATGTTGGTCCATTAATGGTAACCTTAGGTTGTCTGAGATCAGAATAAAGTGAAAAGCCGGGCAGATCAATCAGTGGTGAAAGTTTCCTCTTCTTCTTCTTGGATTTATTGGCGGTTGGCAACAAACATTTAGTAGCATTACCGCCACTTACTCTTATGGAGTGTGGTTCGTGATGGACTATCTTCTTATATATAAACATTAGGGGTGTAAATCCCACCCATCATGGTGATTTGATTCAGTATCGATTTCCTGACCTAACGATTTGATTATTTTCGATACTCAAGAATACATCATGTTTAAACTGTTTATGCGACCGTGTGTGCATGCGGAAAGAGGGTAGTGGCTAAAGGAAGTGAGGTAGGAGGGCAAAATAGGGTTAGCGCCACCTCAGCACGGGAGTCACAATTACGTCCAGGAGCAAATGGATAAAAAAAATTACGAAAAAAAAACATGAATCGATACTCTTGTAGACGTGTCGATGTATTGGATTGTCGGCTGTTGGATCGAAGCATCGACACAAAACCCATTATTATTTACACTCCTAATAAACAAACAAAAGACAACAAAAAACAAAAACAAAACACCCAAAAAACAAACAAAAAAACTACATACTATATTATACACACATTCACCCTCTCTATAATCAAATTCTATGAAATAATTTAGTTTTCTTTAAAAATCGAATAATTATTTGTATAAGTTTACTCCCTTAACTCTTCCTCAAAATATCTACTAAATTAATCCTTTAACTAATAAATTCAAACTTTCTCATTGATCTTCTCTCGTTTTCATATACATTTGACATTCCAGTATGACATGTTCTATTGTTTCATATTTTCCACAGTAATCACATTTGCCAGTAGTATGTTTTTGAATGTTGAAAAGTGTATAATTATGTGCTGTTTGCCCGAATCTTAACCTTGATATCATTCTCTCCTCCTTTCTATTTCGTTTTCCATTTCTTCTTTTTCCTACTATCTTCTGAATTTTTTTAAAACAATCTTCCTGGTTTTTCCGTCATCCCCTTGTTTTTGTTTTTTTTTGTGCCATTTGTCCATGAATTTTTCTTTAATAATACTCTTTCCCTCAGATTTACTTGTTTTAACTGTGAAACTAATAGGATTTTGAAGAAAGTGTCCTCTTCCTACCTGTACCCCACAGAGGGTCATCAGCCAAACTCCCCTCAGAAACCACCGCGCCACATTCCACACAAACCAGCTGCGCCTGTGAGTACAGGTCATCGTTCACGATGTTGGAGGAGCCGCAGTTCGGACACTTTAAACCCGCTTTAGACATTTTCTTTGATATCAAAAAGCAACCACTGGTTTAAGCTGACAGACATTACTCAAGCGCTTAAATAACGTACAACAAACGCCACTTGTGGGGAGTTTAGATGTCCCCGGGTAGATACAAGCATGTCTAATAAAAGGTTCCGCTTAGAATAAGACGCGTATATGACCATTCCGAGGTTTAGAATAAACTAATTTTTCTTTCCAAAGGATATTATGTTGGAATGTAGCAAAAAGAAACAATATAATCAATAAAGTCACTGAAGCCGTAGAATGCAGAGATAATAAACGCGAAAAAGAAATTAAAAGTATTCTGAATTAAATTTTTTAGAACTTTCCATACCTTTCCATACCTATAAAAAAAAATCATCAAATAAATAAATGTAATCTAACAAAAACTTCCAACTGTTCTTAAAATATTCTTTTGTTGTTTCTGCATTTTTTTATTTTCTTTTATTTATTTATTTTTTTATTTCTTAATTTTTTTCCTACTTGCTTTGATTCTGTTTTATCTTCCTGTATTTTAATCATGTAAAGCACTTTATATTGTCTTTGTACTGAATTGTGCTATACAAATAAATTTGCCTTGCCTTGCCTTGCCTTACCTTTATCGCGCGCAATCTTTAGCATTATCACTAATGCATTTTAAAATGCATATAATTATATTTGGTTGTTCGCTGAGAATATGTTATTTTATTAATCAGTATTTATTGGGATATTTAATTAATCTAAATGGATATTTTGCACATTCAGATGGATGCTTAAAACTTAAAAGTGTAAATAGTTACACGTACTTTTCAAAAATAGGCAGAGGCGTAGCCAGAAATGTTTTATAAGGGTGGCCAGGCAATAACCAATGTACACTGAGGGATGGCAGAAAGTGGATAGGTGCCAGAACCTCACGGTAAATCTACACTGTTCCAAAAGGAAAATTAACCAGCAAAACATCCATATTTTCTAAATAAAGACAAACTATACTTTCCTACAGCCTTTGCTAACAAATAGATGCATATATTCAAACATCCCTGCATTCTAAATAAAATGTATAGTAGATAAAATCATTTCAGGTTTTTTTTGGGCAAACATCTTTTCCATTGTCATTACTTACCTACTTTTATTAATAATCATTCTGCATAAAATTAATAGTTACAAGCACTAATATCTACATAAATTGATTATTTGATAAGTTTTTATTGAAATAGTTATTTATCTATGATTTCACTGAAGACTCCTAAAACACTTGCAGAGACACATCATTTTCTCTTTACCCCATAAAACACAAAATCTATTTCTGCTTGAATTCTGTACTTATAATTTTTAATGCTAGTATATTGATGTGCATAATTAACCACAGTGTTTTTGTTGTCAACTAATTGCTTATATATGAAAAATTTAAATGTTTTGAATATTCCACTTGAGATTATTACTGTTGCCACCATCTGTATTAGAGGGAAATAAATGGTAGGGGTGGCTAATGATTGGCTAAGGGTGCCCATGGCCACCCCTGGCCCCTCATCTAGCTCGGCCCCTATAAAAAGGAACAATGGATATTGTACGATATAAGTAACTAGTTGTTCGACAAATAACCTAAGCAGTTACTTTATGTGGTCTAAAATGGAAAATAATTTAAGTTTTTAAAATGTTTACTAATCAGTGAACTAAATAAGTAAAAGGACTACATATCCGAAATCTGCACCATTTTGGCGAGGGTGATTGGACAGGTGAGTTGTAATATAATTATGTAGTTGTGATTGTTTTTTTCTTGTTGTTAAAGTACAGAGATGTTTGAAGTTGCTAAAAAAAAGAGGTATGAAGTTAAAAAATAATGCTTTATAAGCATATATATATATATATATATATATATATATATATATATATATATATAAAATAGAGAGAGAGAGAGAGAGAGAGACAGAGAGAGAGAGAGAGAGAGAGAGAGAGAGAGAGAGAGAGAGAGATCCGTATCAGTANAGAGAGAGAGAGAGAGAGAGAGAGAGAGAGAGAGAGAGAGAGAGATCCGTATCAGTATAATATATGGATAAAACACGTGGATAAAAAGTCATTCAGTGTTGAAATGATGTGTGAAGCTTCTTTAGATAACAGCTGTCTCTAACCGATGTATTTAGAGTCTTTGTTTTCTCTAACAATAAGCAGATTATTTAGCCTTTGACTTCAGCAGGAACTCCCTTTTAAAGAACAGTGTTTATATCTCTAGTCTGAGGTTTATTAAAAACAAAAAAAAGTAATCACACCCTTATGGTCGTGGATGGGTTGACCTAGTTTGGCTGCTTAAAATAATTCCCATTGGTTAACTTCTATATACAAGGCATTGCTTGGACTACTATCAGTCTAGATCTTTACTATAACTGCACAGAGAAGTGTTAACTTGTAGATATTTCTCTCACACACACTTCCTGCTTATTTTTGTACCTTTGGCTTACGGTAGATTAAATTCAGAAAAAAGGCTTCCGTTTACTCAGCTCCTTCCTCCTGCCTTCTTCAGAAAACCTTGAAATAACATATCATTGAATCCTCAATAACATGCATCTGTTTTTCAGACTTCTTTTAACTATGTAACTTGTGTTTTATTTGTTCAAGGACTCCTTTGAAAAAGAGGTTTTTAATCTCAATGACACTATCACTGTTAAATAATTGAAAACTAAACATGCCATTGTATTTAAGAAACAAGTTTAAAATCAGACTTTCATTATTAATTTCTTGAAAAAGGTGTAAGGTTGTATTTATAGCAAACTTCAAACTTGTATGAACCTGCATTCAGCTTTCCCACTAATGTCACAAGCATTTCAGTCAATGCAATGTTAAAATGAATGCACAACACAAAAACTTATGTTTAGATCCGATAATTAAAACCATTTTAAAAGAATTGCATGACATGAACGAGAGGCATGCAGAAATATCAACTATAAAAAAAAAGCATCAATACCTAAATAGCTTTTTCCTGTTTTGCAAGTTTCATTGAATTCAATGTAACATGCTGTAGGTGCATGTGATGAAAAGTGCTTTTTTCAATCAATTACATATTGCCTGTAAATGTCAGCACATTACTGAAGCGGTGATATACAGTATATATATACTGTATATATATATTTTACATAAATAGTTCCTGCAGCACGACTCTGTTATCTCTTCTGATCTTTGTTGCCTTTCAAATTGCTATGATTGCTAGTTTTTTTTTTTTTTAATGCTAAATTCTATAATTGTAAAATACCTACAAGTACTGAAGAATTAAATGGCCAAGGAGCATTTCTGGTCTGCTTGATAATGGTAAGTATTGTGATGCAGATTCTGTAATTAAAAACCTACTATTTTGATAAGACTATGGCCTCGGATAACAAAACAAAACAAAAACATTTTGTATATTTTTATTATGCAAATATAAAGAAAACAATTCAGTGAGCCAAAGAAAGGTTAAATTTTTACAGTGTTTAATTACCGTTCACAAAATTAATAATAAAGTGCTCTTGATTTGCAGAAGCATACAAACATTTAACATTCAGGACAACAAAAATAAAAAATATAATTCCAGAAAAGAGTATCAAATGTAAGGCTTTTTTTTATGACCAGGCAAGAGAAAAAAAACTGTTTTGTTTTAACCAGACAATATAACATGTCTGATGTTTTACTTTAATGCTCTACATGAAAACAATCAAACGTCCTTGCAGAGAATCACATATAGAAATGTGTAACTTGATTTTTACAGACATGACAAAGAAAAAAACACATAAAATGGTTTATCTGAAACTGCAACAGTCATAGCATTAATTCACCTCTGCTTTTTGATTTCATCTCCTCGATAAATTATCTTTGAAGTCTATCCCACCTCACAGTCTGTTGATCAAAAGATCCAGTATTCAGTGATGAACTCGAACCACCTTTGAAAGCCTAGTTTTTTCATTTAGAAGTGAAGTGAATAAAGTCGGACCACAGAGGTCTGATCTGATTGAAAGTGTCAGCTGTAAATCCACTTAGGCAGCCTTCTTTAAAGAGCTCAAGGACATTAGAATACTTGGCTTCTCCTCAATGACCCGCACCAGTAAGTTGTCAATGTACTGCTCCAGCTCGGATATCTTTTTATCCCTCTCAGAGAGCTGGCTCTCCTGTTTCAACAACAAGGCAATTAGTTCCTCACGAGTCAGCTGGGAGTACGGTCCTGATCTCTCTGTGCCAACCTGTGGGTGGAAAGGAAGTAATCAGATTATAATAAAACGTCTCAGCCATCTTTGAATTGGTATCAAACGTTTAGTTTAATTTGAAAATGCATACGTTTGTTTTGTGCTGAACTCCATTACAGTCTAATCCTGTGGCTCTGTTCTCATTTCCAACTTTAACAACAGAGTCAGACTGCTGCTCCAGAGGATTAAGGGGTTTTACAGGCTGAAGTCTGCAAGAACAAAAGGTTTGAGAATGAAAAATACATAGGAATGTCAGATAAACAAGAGAACTAAAGCTGAGGAACATTTAATGTATGATTTGGTGGGGAGAAAAAAAATTCTAACTTACTGGAAGGTTGTTGTGTTGTATAAAGCAAAACTATACAAATCCCTTAAATTTTTTCCTAATTTGTACTACTACAAACACCGGTATCAGTGCAACTTTTGGGATTTAATGTTACAGACCAACACAGTTATTACCTGTGAGGCAAAATTTTATGTGGTTACTGAACTAAATGCAAATAAAAGATTGATGAGTATGGCATGCATTTGGGGGTTAATGCAGGGAGTGAATTTTATAACTTTATCTATACATTTATTTTGCATTGGGTCCAAGTTAGATAAATTGCATGCAAACCTTAGATGCAAGTATAGGTGTCTTTTTTCCCCCCCTAGCTTTTATTGTCATTACTCTGTAACAAGTACAGAGCAACATACTCTCTGCATTTAACCTATCCCCTTGGGGAGCAGTGGGCTGCCATTATGTGGTGCCCAGGGAGCAGTATGGGGTTAAGGGGACCCAAAGTGGCAGTCTGAGGGAGTAGGTCTTGAATTCAGAACCTCTGGATTCTAAGCGCAACGACCCAACCACGAACCACTATATTAGCTTTTAGATCTAAAGATTGTTTGCTCTTTTTTGCCTAAAAGCTAAAGATTCAACAGACTGTATGGATTTTAAATATCAATTTCTAATAATGTCAAAAATTCCAATTTGGTTTCAAGTCTGCACATTAACAGGTCCTAGGTCTACTGAAAGCTAAACCATCATCTCAGTCTTAAGTCTTCTGTAGCATTCAACAGAGTTTCATGTTTTTTATTCCATAAGTTTTCTAATCAGCTGTAATCCCCAGCCCAGCACATGCTAAATAAAATCTCTAGTTAAATAAAATCCCAAGGCCATGACGCTGATGGTAAGGTCGGAGGAGCAGAATGCAAACAATGATACTTTTGTTACATGATGTAGAAATAATGAGCACCATTCAGGACTAACAGGTCTACTGTACCTGCGTGAAGCTGCAGGAGGTCCCTCCTCCTTTATAGCTGCCACAGTCCCAATCTGCTTGGACTCTCTGTTTGGAGACTCTTTCACCTGCACATGACTGGTGGCCTCTTTCTGTGGGTTGCATGTCTTATTTGGAACAATTGCTCTAATGGCATCTGACCCTCCGTCTTCATCACGGTTTTGACAGATTATTGAGTTTGAGGGGGTCTCATTCAGAGGGGGCGGTAGGGGGGCACGAGCCATCTTTGAAGATTTGATTTTGGCATCGTCTTTGTCAGTTTCCTGTTTGACAGGAGGCCAGCATACTGGGTCAGTTTTGCCAGAGTTTGTTGTTTCATCAAAAGCTGTGAGCTCAGTGTCATCATCATCATCTTCGAATGGGTTCAATCCATAAACTGCTCTGTCTTTTTTTATCTCCAACACACCTCTGTGAGGCTCATCTTTAGCAGTGCACGGTATTGATGGAGCAGGACGTTTGCCGTTTTTGGTCGTCTCCTCTTTGGTGAAGTCTTTTTCCGTCTGGCTCAGGTTGTTCAAATCTTTGGAAGGTCTGTTTAGTGGAGCAATTATCTGCACAGAACGCTGTGGAGCAACACTGACAGTTTTGACGTTTTTGTCTTTACTCTGCTTGTTCATTTGTGACAGATGTGTAGACGACATGTCTTCCTCCTCCCGTCTCTGTCTTTGCGGCTGATTCCTTCCAGGAGGCTTAGGAGCAGTTCTTTTCCCCCGCTGAGTGTTAATCAGGTCCCTTTC
The DNA here is from genome assembly GCF_000732505.1 of Cyprinodon variegatus. Lineage (NCBI taxonomy): Eukaryota > Metazoa > Chordata > Actinopteri > Cyprinodontiformes > Cyprinodontidae > Cyprinodon > Cyprinodon variegatus. Next base: position 77,888 of record NW_015150784.1, read on the forward strand.
ATTGGTGGTGACATCACTTATGTTAACTGATGGAACACCTGACTGACATCTGGAATTGACAGAGAGATGAGGTGAGGCCAGAAAAAAGAAATCAGCTGATTATTAGGGATATTCCACAGCAAAGTGAAAATATAAAGGCAGGAAAACATTAAACAAGAATTAAATGTCAAAGATCTGAAAGCAGACAAGCATGTCAAAATTTCTCAATGTGCCAATACATTAACACCACTGAACAATTTGTTGCAATACAAACAGCCACTTCCATGTCTTAAGAGTTAAAGTGATACTTAATGCCATTATAAACACAGCTGCGCTAAGAAGGCAGAGATTTGTTAGAAAACATTAATGAACAAACGGCATCATGAAGACCAATGGAGCACATAGCTTAGATAAACTTTTGAAGAAATAACAGACACCAAGGTAATGAAACAATATCCCAACCATTTACCATCTAAAGAGAAAGTACAAACCGAATTTGACACAGCTATCCACCTAAGCTGAGAGGCCTGGTAAAGAGTCAATAGAAAAAGCAGCCAAGAGGCCCATGGTAACTCTGGAGAAGCTACAG